>NC_139641.1:18079121-18091621 GCF_964638095.1 Poromitra crassiceps
AAGTCAAGTCTCAAGTCTTTGGTCACAAGTCAAGTCTCAAGTCTCAAGTTCTATCATCTGCTGCATGCCATCCAGTCTGCTTAGAACACTGCATAGCTCAAACTAAGAGATTCAAAGCATGTAGGCTACTGTATTATCCACACTCTCTATTAGCAGCATACAGCATCAGCATTGATTAGTTGACATTATTATTAGTAGACTTTTCCTGAATGTTAATACACACAAAAATAAAGATTGTTCACAAGTCCCAAACCTTCAAGACCAAGTCAAGTCTCAAGCCTTTGAGGACAAGTCGCAAGTCAAGTCTCAAGTCACTGTGTGTGTGACTTAAGTGCGACTCAAGTCCAAGTCTCAAGTCCAAGTCCCCGCCTCTGCTGCTGTCTAACTCCAAGGAGGGCCTACAGCAGCAGCTCCTAGATCATCTGCAGCAGTTCTGTCAGACCTGGGCCCTGACAGTCAACATCAAAAAGACTAAGATCATGGTGTTCCAGAAAAGATCCAGGTGTCAGGGAAACAGACTCCAGTTTGTCCTGGGCTCCACCACCATAGAGCACACAAACACATACACTTATTTAGGACTAAAACTCAGCTCTACAGGGAACTTCAACATGGCTGTGAATGACCTGAGGGAAAAGGCAAGAAGGGCTTTTTACGCCATCCGAAAATGTGTGCATGTACCAAATAGCCCTAAGGGCTGCTATAATTTAATGAATCCAAGCTGAAATTAGGCTCGCTGTCAGTTTAAGGTAAACATATAATAATCTATTTATTCTGCAGCAAATTCTCCTAGGCCTTGAAAATAATATGGTATTTTATGAAATCAATCTTCTTTACCAACTAGCCTACAGAGGGTACAGCAGCACTTTGCGTCATTAACTGCTTCATTCTGCCTTTTAGAACAATAACATTCCATATTACCTTTCGTACACAATAATACACAACCAATTTTTCTTTTCTTAAAGGAACACTCCACCAATTTTCAACCAGCTTTGCATCATTACAAAATCAGTAGTATATCAGAAAATTATAAACCGTTTTGGAGGCATTAATTTAGTTTGACAGTTATTGAGAGTTGATTTGAGTTTTTTTTATTTAAAAAATTTTTTCCCAATTTTTTTATCCCATTTTATCCCCCATTAGTGCTAATTCTATATTTATCCTGGTTGCTACTTCATCCTATGCCGATCAGGGAGAGCCGAGACTGATTCCATGCTTCCTTCGAGACATGGGCAGTCGGTCAGCCACTTCTTTTCACCTGACAGGGGAAGCTTCACCGGTAGGACATAGTACGTGGAAGGATCACGCTATTCCAACCAGTTCCCCTCCCCCTGAACAGGCGCCCTTCAACGTTGAGAGGAGGAACCACACTAGCAACCAGGACAATGCATGTTTTTAGTGAAGGGGGTTCCTATATGAAGGAAACCCCCGGGAGGCACGGGGAGAACATGCAAACTCCACACAGAAAGGCCGTTTTTTGCCGACCCCCACCCGGGCGATGGGGGTGGCACTCGGGGATATACGGACGGGCACGCATTCCTTCAGCGCTCACCAAGAGTTGATTTGAGTTAAGCTGTCGACCAGTGATCTCATTTGTGCATGAATGACATCACTGGTCCACAACCTCACTTAAATGAACTCTCAATATCTGTCAAACTAAATGAATGGCTGCAAAACTGTTTATAATTTTCAGATATGTGTGAGATTATGTGCAAAATAAATCAGCATTGAAAATCAGCGGAGTGTCCCTTTAACAGGAATTATTGAAAGTAGTATCTCTAGGCATGAATCAAAAATGCACGGGCATTTCGATACTAATTACGACCTAAAAAATAAATAAAAGTGCTAGTGTTCACTAGTTTATAATATTTTTCACTGAATCCCAAATATGGCTTACTAATTTGTTCACTATACAACTAAAGGTTTAGCTAGGGAATTTGGTTCGGACCCAGAGTAGGCTAATTGAAATGCAATGTTGTTGAGCTCAACCAAAACAAAAGGAATGAAAATAATAAAATAAGAACTCAAAAATAAGAGTCTTAGTTTGTCTGTCTGAGTGCACTCAAGTTCTTACCACCAGTGTTCGCAAGGAAAACTGTCCATCCTGGCTCCCCGTAGGATGGAGATGAAGAACGTGAGGAATGGTTGATTCTGTAGTGGAGGTGAAGACTGAAGATGATGATGGCGATGGTGAAGATGGCAATGGAGTCCAGGAGGCAGTGGGATGATGGTGACTTGGGCAGCACAGTTCAGTCTGTAGTCTAGTCTCATCAAAAAACCAGCCTGCACAAAAGGTGCAGAATAATCACTCAGTTGTATATATCAACATGTCACTTGTGGTTCTTGTCAGGACATTAAATACATTACATTTTAGCTTAAACTCCAACTCGTATCTGTCCAACTTAATGGACTAACTTACTGAAACATACAGTGACAACAAAAAGAAAGAAAAACGTATAGGCCAAAACAATCAATGTTTCTTCATGGAGCTAAATTAACAACCACTATCTTGCTCTCTAAATGATAGCTTTATCAGGTTAGTAGCTCCTCCCGACTGGTTTTAACATCAACATATATCAAGCAGCAATCATGGAGGTTAGCAACAAGCACAGCGCTAATACTGTTTTTAGCCTATTAGCTCAGCAGCTAACTCACCAGAATGTCCGATACAAATGGCCGTTCTGGACGGCCGACAGCTCCGTGACTGTTGTGTAACTTCTATTTCAGCTTCAAAGGATCTCTCCTATTTATCTTTTCTCTAGTTTTCTAGTTGAATCAAGTGTTAGAGTGTTCAAACTCTCTGCACAAGAGCTATTGGCTGGAGCTGTGTGCGTGTCTCATGTCTGTCTGAATTGGAAAAGGAAGAATGCTGGGAAAACCACGTCACTCATGCCCACTTCCTTCTCTAAATTACGCCACCAGAGGGCGCAAATGGACAATAACTGAGAGGCGTAGTTATTCTAATCACAGTCACACCTGTCTGATTGACTTACTTTCTTTCTTTAAAAGACTGCTCAGAGTACACTGGTGGTTACACTAGCATAAATGGAAAAAAGCTAGGGTACAAAGCAATAACTCACTCTGTCATCTTGTCAGGTTGGAGAGACAAAGTAGCCTATATCTAGAACTAAGAGAAACAATGTTACAGCATTAAGACAGAAAGAATATGTTCCAGTGTTTTCTAGCCATCCTGTTGCATAACTGCACGTCATTCTACCACTTGATCATCTCAGTTGGTGAACATGACTTGTTTAATTTCTGTAAATAAAACGTGCATACGTTCTATAATGTAATGCAGCCATTCCCCACCTGGGGGCCAGGGCCACAAAGTGATTGCAAGTGGGCTGCCAAATCATTTGTAAACCATTACAATCTTCGTAGGGTGAGGGGGGGGGGGGGGGGGGGGTACATTGGTATGTATGAGAATCCATTCCTCCATTGTTGAATGATACTATTATTTAGTTTGTAATAATCAAGTATTTGTTAATTAGGCTGTTAATGCAGACAGCCCCTCACTTTTAGTTCCTGATTTCTGTGTGGTGATGATGGACAGCTCCTTTATCATGTTTGGCCTCCGTTCTGTTTACGGTCAGATGTAGGTCAGATATGGGTCAGATGTGGGTCAGATGTGGGTCAGATGTGGGTCAGATGTGGGTCAGATGTGGGCCGCAAACATTTTTGAGATTTTCAAGTCGGCCATGATGAGTGGAAGAAAGTTGTGAACCGCTGATTTAGTGTATATGCACATCATACACCTACCAAATCAGCGTTGACCCCCCCAGAATTAATCAAGTCTATCACTATAGCAACTAGGGATGTTCATTTTGAACAATTCCCATAATCAAAAATCGGGAAAATTAACGATCAATTATCGATTATCGATAGCGTAATAATAATAATAATAATAATAATAATGGTCTGGTAATAACGTTGCGCGTTCTCGGCCAGCTATAATGGCGATGCCGTTGTGTAGTAAGAATATCAGACACTAGCGCTGTGGCCAGGTAAACAAACATGTTACATGTCAGGTTACATGATGTAAGGCAATCGGCGTCTTCCAGCTTAGCTGACAGCACAAGAGTTAAATCAACAGGCCTGAGCCTCACTGAGGTCCGCAGACCGTTGGGTGCGTTTGTTTGTGTCCCCGGAGCATGCCGGTGTAAATTCCCCATGTTTAAAACAGTTTTGTTGGCACAAAGGCCCGTGCCCAGCCAGAAAACTAGAGACTATATGAAGCTCCACCACGTTAGTCGGCTGTGCAATGGAGTGGGGCGAGGAGGAACGAATTCCACCCAAACCTAGTCTGCAAAATAAATAAAAAATAATAAAGATAATAATAATAATAATAATAATAATAATAATAATAATAATAATAATAATAATAATAATAATAATAATAATAATCGATCAAAATTCCACATGATCAATTCAATTCCTTAACGATCAATTGTCGATTTTCGATAATTGATGAACATCCCTAATAGCAACGGCCTGTAAGGGTCATGGATATTGTAGTCTTTGGTGCCTTTTGAAAAACAATAGCAACATCAACACACATGCCTACAGTAATTGGTAGTGACACATACTATATGGATGCTAAGGGTCACAGTACACCAACCTCCTCAACTGCCTACACACTGTGATTTCAGCAGCAAATACTGAATGTTCATAGAGATGTCATGAATAAATGAATGAATAAATAAATACTATTGGAGTGCTTCCTCCTGTATGTTTGGAGGGCAATAGAGCAGAAGAGACTTTGGGAACAGCAGTCTATCTGTGTGTGCATAATACTGTTTTGCCTTCATCAATCATACATCACACTATCTTTCCAAACACACACAAAGCCCCAATATCCACAAGCCTACTGAGCTATGCACTTTCAAGCTCCTCTTCTTGACTTGTTTTTGTCATATCTTCTCTCCATGACTGACTGTATAGTGTGTGCTTAGTCAAGGACATCTTTCCCCCCGGATGCTATTTCATCATCATCGTTCATGATGTGATGGCCTATCACAAACAAACACAGGCGGGGTAGAAAATAGCACCGCACTCCCAGCAATCAAAGATAAAGTAAAACAAAAGTCAGCCGATAGGTTAAATGTGCCTTAGCTGAGCCACATGTAATGGGCAAGCTGACTTAATATAATTCCAGTGTGCAATAACTGCAATTTGACACGTACTGTACATTCTACTTTATTATACTTCACTCTACTTACTCTACTTTATTTTAGTTTACTCTATTGCATTTTACTGCATTTTACTTATTGTACTGACTGTTTAAGTTTAGGGAGATACTGTGTGATACTGTGTTATGCTATGTGTGTTCTGAGTGCGAGCTGCTGTAACTTGTCCCAATTTCCCCCCGGGGATCATTAAAGTCTTTCTGATTCTGATTCTGATTCTGATTCTGATTCTGATTCTGATTCTGAAAAAAACAAAAACAAAAAAAGTGAATTGATTTGCAGCTGACCCTTAAAGGTGAGTCAGGCAATAGAGATATCCATCAGTTAGGCCTGTTGACAAAGAGCGCGAAGCAGAAAGGCAGAGGTCTTACCATGCAAAACAAAGGTCAACTTCATTCGCTGCACAATTTCTAGCTTCACCCTCATCCCCTCCCCCCCAACCTAACACGAGGAGAACCAGTAGCGTTATCTATAGCTGCACCCTTGTGTTGCAGGTAGGAGTGTCACGATACACTCAGTTCACGATATGATACGATACACGATATTGGGTTCACGATAACGATACGATACGATATTTTAACAATATTTTTTTGCGATCGATTTGTAAGTTGAGGGGGCATCCTCCACGCTAATTTGAGTCATTTCACCATTTTCATCCTCCGTGTCTGTAACGTCCCTCGTCTGTTCAAACAAAGCAGTGAAAAGGAGAGCGAGCATGCAATCAGATGCAGTGCCACCATATTCAGCTTATTTTTCTCGCGATACATATTGTCACGTTTTGATATCGCGATATATTGTAGGACGATATATTGTGACATCCCTACTAGCATCACCCTCACCCCCCAACCTAACACGAGGAGAACCAATAGCGTTATATATAGCTGCACCCTTGTGTTGCAGGCGATTCATTTAACATTTTCAGAGGAAGGATAGTTATGTGAAATTATTTTCATATTTCATATATTTCATATGCCTGGTCGCCATAATAAGACGTCGGCATTGTACATTTCTGCAATCCACAGATACGCAGAATATCATGTTTCTGAACCAACAATATGTTGCATATCACATTTCTAGATATGCCATTATTATATAGTCTTCTATTGAAATAACGCAGTGGCACCAGGAAGGGTGTTGTATTCGAGGTGGATGGAGGGCGTAAACACATACCCTTCAAACTAGAGATGTGGACTTGAGACTTGGACTAGAAACGACCTAAGTCACTGTTTCAATGACTTGATTTGACAAAAAATAAAGGACTTGAGACTTGACTTGGAAGTTAAAGACTCGTGACTTGACTTGACTTGAGACATGATGACTTGAATGACTTGTTTGTGTTCATCAGTTAAATATAAAATATTAAAATGTTAAAAGTTAAGAAGTGTCTGTGTAATGTTATCCGCTATGTGAGTGAGTGCACACTGGGAATGCCAGTGTCATGATTGGATGAGTCAGTCATGCTCCTCCTTACTCTTATAATAATAATGATAAATAATATAAATGTAATTAATTGTCATACTTTTTGAACAGTTTAGATAAATTGGCCAATAATATCACTATTAGACAGGTACTGTACTTATTAATACCTTGTATTTTCCTTTTATAAAGGAAGTTAACACATTCACTGCCAGCCGTTTTTCAATACTGTAGTTAGCTTCTGCCAAGGTTTTTTTTTGAGGATTCTGGCTCATCTTTCAAGAGCCGAGGATTCGTTTCTGTTAGGATTTTGTGAACACACAATATCTCAAAAGAACTAATAGAATGTGTGCTTTCTCTGTCTAAAAGAGTTAGTTTGTAGAGTTAGTAGTTATGTAAGCATTAGCAGTTGAATACAGCATGGTTTCAGCGTCTGAAAATTTATTCTGAGATAAACGGCTTTTTGTGAAATTCGATAGAACAGTCACTTTAACCATTCATTTTTGGCATCAGTAAGACGTCAGACATCTAAACAATAGTTTTGAACAGTAATTTCCTCCATAACAGCAGGAAACACCCCTCTCCTTCAAACTCCTCCCTCCGTGTGTGTTCTTCTTGGCTGCAGCGGGCGTGTCACAAGCTCGTTTCTGTTGCTGCTGTAACCTCGTGTCACCAGGCTCACTGCTTTGCTGCTGCTGTGCCTGTCTGCTGGCGGCCGCTGGGCAAGTCTGGATATGGGCTCGCTCGTTTCTTAGGGTTTGTGTTGAGAGCTTTGATGAAGCTTTTGCGATTCTGGTCTTATTTATGCTGCATGTTTCAAAGTGTGTTCCACCCGTAATCTATTATGCAAATTTGCAAAACCCCACCGCCAGCTCCCAAGCGCGAAAGTGAAAGCGTTTTCGCCAATCCATTTTCATGAGAATGGCTTCCTCACACTGCTTTTTGCTTGCCTTCCTCTAGTCTGGAGAACACTGTCGCCACTTAGTGGGTCGGTGGAATGGGTTGTACACGTTCGGTCGCTCCAATATTTTTATAGGAGACGTGGGGAGCGTTGATCCACGTCCCACCGTCAAAAAAAAAAAAAAAAATTTAAGCCGAGATATCTCGTCATTGGCAGTCAACCGTTGGATTCTGTAAGCCGAGATATCTCGTCAATGGCAGTGAACGTGTTAAGACTGCAGTTACTTTTGGGGTGGGGTGGGGGTCTTGCCTTCAGATGGTGAATCTTCAGGGTCTGCACCATATATCAAATCACAGCAGTTACCCTCTTACCAGCAAACAGTTTGACGTTGAAAAGAAGTTAGAAACAATGTCTAAACAGTGATTAGGCAGCACCTGAACCGTTTGAGACGCAGCCAGAAATGCTAAAGGCTAGGCTAAAATGTAAAACTCTGAGGCAGGGAGGCATCAAGTCATGTCTCAATCGAATATTTTCAAAAAAAAAGTGCTGCCTTCTGAGGTGCCTCAATCCAAATTATTTTACAGATCACTTCAGAAGAATGCTCACTAGACAGACAGCAAGGTAGCTGAGCAAGGCAGCAGCAGGCAGCTGCATTCGGTTTGAGACGCAGCCGACAGGGGGTTGAAAAAATATAGCTGAAATGAAAATTTAACTCATGTCAGGTTGCAATGTCAATGTCATCTCAACTAGATGTCCAGATAACAGTTGATGCTACATTTAAGTTGATTTTAAGATCACCAGTGCAGTGAACTAACCAGGTGGGCTATCTGTTACACACTTGACTAAGCAAGACTCCAGTCAGTGTGTTGGAATGAATGGAAACGTATTTTTCTCTTAGTTAAATAAAAATTACAAAATACAGCATCCATAGCATAAACATAAATAAATCATACAAAACATTAACTCATTCATGGCCAGTTTAGGACTGCCAATATTTAGCACAGGCCAAAGATTTTCATAATTGTTGGTCATCATTCAAGACCCACAGTAAATTATCTATTAGCACCAAAGTGATTTGCAATACCTCAAAATGAAGATGTACGTCTCTGGGTTCACCAGGAAAAAGAAAAGTGAGCTTTTAGCATGTTCTGTACTCTACTTATAGCCATTTATATACACCCTGTTTTCACCAAAAAGGTCTCTCTGAGAAGACAAACAGGAGAAAAGGCCATTTTTGTAAAATACACAATCTCAGGCAGAACTCGCTCTCAATTCTTTTATTTTGAACTGTATTGACATCAGACATGTAAATATTATTCGTTATGACACAAATGACAAAAAAAAAAATATATATATATATATATATATACATGAAGTGCTTTTTTTACATTCAACAATACAGTTTACTCAGTGTGAGTGAGTGTGCAGACAGACACACAGACAGACAGACAGACAGACAGACAGACAGACAGACACACAGACACACACACACACACACACACACACACACACACACACACACACAGAGAGAGAGAGTTCTGTCCACAGCTGCTGCTGGATCGCACCTCTTCCCAGGGAACACTACTGATCGCCCCGCAAATTAGCATAGGAGGGACACCAAACTGGTCTGAGATCAGCGTCTAGCCTCCTCTGCCTCTGCATGGTTTTCCTCCTCTCGTTCGGGCTGGGACGAATGCTGCGACACAGGAACGGGGTCGGCTTGGCTTTGGGACCAGGCGCTGGAACCGGATCGATCGTGTTGGTTTGACTTCCGCGAACAACTCAATCCAGGTTCGCCCTGCAGCAGAGGCGACCAGCGCAGCGCGCCGAGGGGTGTTTCAATGGCGTTTCTCCTCTATGCAACAGGCAGCGTTTCTCCGTTTTCTCCTCCTCTTCCATTTCAAAACAACAGCTGCGGTATGTGTTTGATAACGTGTTGTCGGCTTTTTCTTTGAGGCTAGGGACCTGATAACATGTCACAGGCTGGGGAAGTCTTTGAACTACGCGCTGTACTAATAAAAACAAAAACACGTCAAACACGTCATTGGCCCTCTGGGCTATTCCTGATAACACGTCAAAGACGTCTTTGGCCATGAATGAGTTAATACTCCTCTCCACTCTTTAGCGTCACTAACAGAATTCACAGGTTGGTAGAAGTGATTCAGTCATCTTGAATTATAGAATGTACTTCAAACACAGACACTTTACAGATGAAACAGCACCACAGAGCACAACCACTAGCAAGAGTTAGCCACAATTAGCGTAGCAGCTAACGTTTATCACCTTGCTCTCAAAACATTCACAGGCGGAATTACAAACGGCCAACTATTCCCACCCTCCTTAACATACCCTATGACACCATATGTGTTTACTCAACCCATGTTGTCCTGCTTACCTGCAAATTAGACATACAGACGTAGCTGTCAGCTGTGTTATTCACACGTTTCTGTCTCTTCACTGTAGACCGGAAACTGTGTTTTCCCTGTCTCCTGGCTGCTTGACAGATGTTGCTCAATAATGGCGATACTCCCTCTGGCGGCCGGAGGGCGCCACTACCGTAAGCTACCTTATTATGTGGTCATTGCAGGGAAATAGAGTGCAGTAGTAAACAATGTTCTGTTGACTTTAAAACATAACTAACAGAATGCCTGTATAACCCAATGAAATGAAATAGAATGAGTACTAATACCCGCTGAATAAGTGTTCAAATGTTCATGTCATTCTGGTCAATACTCCACTTCTGTTATAACATTCTGGAATATGGAATAGGCTATCTTTCAATGATCTTTATGACTAAAAGGCTAAAAGTAATCTCATGTGTAAGAAATGACTGTTCTACAGTCATTTCTTGCGGCTCCAGAGCCGGACTAAAAAGAAACAAAAAAAAAATCAATAAAAAGCAGAATTATGTTAATAAATCTCATCTGCTACAGCCATTGGATTTGTATCACTATTATATCAGGAGATTAACAAGAAATTACCAATCACAACGGGAGAGAGGGTTAAAAATAGGGAGACTCCCGTGAAAATCAGGAGTGTTGGCAGGTATAATCTCCAATGTGTGGCCCTTCGCTTACTTGATGTAAGTCAGTATGACCCACCCCTGCTCTACACTGAAATGAGAGCGCGAAGGTACGGTACGGTACAACGGCGCTCCCACTCTGTCTGTCTATCTGTGAGCGATTGTAATGTCACCAGTGATGACATCTGTGATGTCACTCAAGCAATTGTGATGCCATCGGTGATGTCACTCAAGCAATTTGGATGTCATCGGTGATGTCACTGGAGCAATTGTGTGCTGAAATCAGTGATGGACACACGCAGAAACTCTGAAAACTGAAGGCTGAAAGGCTGAAAACCCACCTCTTTGGACTACACCTGGGCCCTCCATAATTGTTACTGTTACTGTTACATCTCACTGTTACATTTGTTGCTTTTTAACTTATTTTAATGTTTACATTTGACTGTAACCTATGTTTCTCTCTTTCATTTGTTCTTATCTGATATGTTCATAAATTGTAATTGTAAATCTTGTAAGTCGCTTTGGATAAAAGCGTCTGCTAAATGCAATAAAGTAAAGTAAAGTAAGTAAAGCAGCTTGGACAGACGAGAGAACCAGACAATGGCTTCTGCCCCTGGGCTGAAATCTCTATTAACTCATTCACTGCCAATATCTGACTGGCATTTTTGGCACAGGCCAAGTATTTCCATAATGTTTGGTCATCTTTCAAGACCCACAGTAAATTCTGTACTAGGACTACAGTGATGTCCAATACCTCGAAATGAAGAACTAAGTCTCTACTTTCACCCCCAAAAAGAAAGTTAGCTTTTAGCATGTTCTGTACTCTACTTATAACCCTTTTTATACACCCCATGTTCACCAAAAAAGCCTGTCTGGGAAGAGAAAAGGGAGAAAAAAGCATTTTTGTAAAAGGGCACAATCTCAGGCATAACTCACTCTCAATTCTTTTATTTTGAACTGTATTGACATCAGACATGTAAATATTATTCGTTAGGACACAAATGACAAAAAAAAAATATATATATATATATATATATACACATGAAGTGCTTTTTTTTTACATTCAACAATACAGTTTACTCGGTGTGAGTGTGCAGACAGACAGACAGACAGACAGACAGACACACCGACAGACAGACAGACAGACAGACACACACACACACACACACACACACACACACACACACACGATCCCCCTTTTAGATTTCTAACCCAACATAGGATAAGCAATAACCACGCCCTGTGGCGCTGGGATTGGCCAGGAGCAACACTGGAGGGCACGCAGCCCAGCGATTTCATGAACCAACTGAAGAGCTCTTGAGAAGGACAGCGGGCTGCTGTGAGTGCCTTCTGCCCGCTGCTGCCTAGCTGTTCCTGTGTTTATTTTTGATTTGTTCTGGTACACCCGTCCTCGTCCATGTCTCCCTGTCATATCAACTCTGCTATTTGATCGTTCCCGTTTTCCCCTCGGCTATTCAACACGTCCTCACCGCCCTCGCAAACTGATCGATCATTTCCTCATTCCTCCGATGATCAAACACATCTCTTGATTACTTTCTCCCGTTTTCTCCTGGCTGGCACAGAGGAAGGCGACTCCAGCTCGTGCAGCGCGCCGAGGGCGTTTCAATGGCGTTTCTCCTGTCTGCACAAGGAAGCGTTACCCGTTCTCTGCTTTTCCTCTTGCTCAATTTCAAAACAACAGCTGCGGTATGTGTTTGATCGCGTGCTGTCGGCTACCCTTTGAAGGCAGGGACCTGTGTCTGTGTGACAGGCTGGGCAAGTGTTTGCTGCAGGCGCTGCACCAATAAAAACAAAAACACGTCAAACACGTCCTTGGCGGGGAAGGCCATTGCTGATATTCAGTCAATTCAGTCTTTGGCGGTGAATGAGTTAATAGAGGAGTGGTGTGTTGCTCAGGATGGATGAGGAGCGGAGGAACATGAGATGAGGCGCAACAGCCAAGATTGAGGAGGTGTGA
>NC_139641.1:18094121-18101621 GCF_964638095.1 Poromitra crassiceps
GAAGGCCAGGGGCCAGCTAATAAACAAACAATATACATTTTCCTGTAGCAGATTGTAGGTTTTTGGGGTGTCAGCCGGAGTTTAGTCTGACAGTTAGGTTAGTTAGTTAGGTTAAGTTAGTTAGGTTAAGTACATACATAAGTGCCTGGGTAGTGAGCAGACAGTGAGGTATTTGACAATTTAGCAGCCACATGTCTTTATACAGCTGACATGTCTTTATAGGCCACACTCCAGGACGAAACGCCAATTGGACACAGCATGGATCCCCAAAATGAGATGATTAGTCAATCACAGATTTCCTTTCTTCATTAAGGACACAGCAGAAGCCTGAAAATGTGCTTTGCTGACTGAGATTCACTGGAACGCTGCACGAGCTATCACATTTTTGCACATTTTGTTTCCTCCTTTGTAAATTCAGCTGAAATGCAGTATTTTACAGATAAGTTCATAATTTCCAAACGAGGCATTTTGGAAGCCTCTTACTGGCAGCTGAGATTGCTCGCTCCGTCCGGCCAGATGTGTTCTCCGACCGGGACGAATATGTCATTCCCAGTCATTGCAAAGCTGTGTAGTTGAGACTGTGAGAGTGTAAGCAGCTATGCACCGTACCATACCCGCCTATCAGTTTAATTGCTGTTGAAATAGGATGGTGGGATCACAGGAGGCCAAACCTCCACTGAGCAGTCTCCCCATCTTCTTAATTACCTCTACATCACCTCACTTTGTTTGCCTGACAGTGCTTTGCCCCTGCCCACTCTCCTTCCACACATCAAAGTACGATCAAGTCGACAGCCATGGTGGACAAGTGAGGTAGTGATCACTGAGGAGGATTTCTGAGGTAGGTAAAGAAGCATGGTCAGAGATAGTCTATTGTAGAGATGCGTCACCGCAAGGCTCCGCCAATTCTAACAAATGGTACTAGGAAGTCTCCTAAATGGTCACATGGTCACCTGACCTCTGCCCTGAAGTGTTGTGAGAGGACTGTGCCTGGTGACGCGGGGTTAGTGCTGCTGACCTAGCAAGCTAACTTGAAATAGAGATTGTGAGTTCCTAAACTCCACACAAACCATACATATAAACACAAAGCTGCCCCTTGTTAGCTCAATATAGTTGTATCTAAGATATTTGATTAAATTATTTTTTTCAGCCACTGATTTAGCTACTATATCAACAAACTTCACATGTAGCTTTAGCTAATCGCTCCCTGCCAACGTGAGTTCCTGTTTCCAAATCTCGTGAGAGTGTGTTGCTGAGACAGAGACCGGTCTTGAACTATTTCGGCTTCGGAAAATGGGCAGAATATTTACTTTGATGACTATGGGACGAAATAATATGTCATAATCTGAGATCACGTTCACCTCTCCCATTGACTCCAATAGACTCAGACCTGCTGAAAGTCTCCTAAGTGGGCGTGTCCATGGAAAACGATGGGCAAAACCCACATGAGAAAATTACAGGAAGTGAATTGAAATTTGGGTGTCTTGCTTATATGCCCATTTAACACAATGGGCCCTATCTTCGTACGGCGCTATCATTTGCGCTGCCGTTTGCGCGCCTCTTTTTGCTATCTTCCTAGCATCTTAAGCTATCGTCTGCCTCCACCGTCCAGTTTTGCGCTGGGATCTAAGCGCAGACACAGGTGTAGGCGTGGCCCAGGCGTGTCCGTGGCCTCTAGCCTATCATCTCCCTCCCGCACGTGTCATTTTGCGCGAGGTTTGGGCGTTGACCGTGCCAAAATAGGCGTTCCAGCGCAATGTGTTAGAAAAAATGGCCTTGGGTGCTCTCAATTTTAAGGCCACCAAATAGCAGGTCTTAGCGTAAAAAAAACCCACTACGCCAGGCGTACGCCTGAGCACAGACAGTATTCTCCGGGCAGTGCAGGAAATCCTTGCTTGGATACTGTACATTTACGCACGGCATGGATGTCACTCTATAACACCTCCCGCCTGCACACACTCTTCTCTCCTCAGAATGCCACGTTGATTTTCAACTATAGCCTACATTGCAGAAAACACACCTTGATTTAAAAATGATAATTCGTTTGTCATGGTTTTATTAGGCTACATAATTCCCGACCATACAGGTTTGTGGTGTGAGGTAACAGTAGATTGCTTTTGAGAAAGTTGTGACGGTGTTGTGCCAAGCTGCCTCTCCCCACCCTGTGAGCCCTATGGCCGGCCCAAAACACCCAGGGCACCGACCCACCCCCACCCCACCACCCAGCCTGCCTACCTGTCCTGCTCCCACCTTCTCCGGGGGAGACCCCCCTCCAGCACCCCTCCCCGGGCTACACACAGACTCCCGCCCCGCCAGACCCTCGTTCCCCTAATCCAATTCAAAACGCAAATCACTTTTTGGCACAACACCTGTAGTGTCCGGCCAGTACAGTAACCTCTTTCCCTGCAATTGCACACATGCAAGACCAGCTTCTCCACAGCGCGGATGGCGTGACCGCAGTCAATGGCTTAACCAGAGTGGACAATTCTGACACAGGCTATTGAAATAGGCTAGAAGTAAAATCTCACACATTCCTACCCTATTAAAGAAACAAATATTTGTAGATGTGTAGGTCTATGTTATAGCCTATATGAACCAAACGTCTAATTACAGTAAGCGCACGCTTTGGGACATCACTGCGGAATTGCGTGGCGGCCCTCTCTCTCTTCCCTCTTTCGTTCTCCCCCCCCCCCTCTCTCTCTCTCTCTCTCTTCCCTCTCTCGTTCTCTCCCCCCCCCCCTCTCTCTCTCTCTCTCTCTGCCCCTCTCTCTCTCTCTCTCTCCCTCTCTCTGTTTATCTGCTTGCTCTCAGCAAGAAAGAAGCTGGTGACGTGGTGGCTTTTAAGGGGAGTGATCTCACCTTGTGAATCCTGTTATGGGCATAAACACGCCTATGGAGGTTTGCGCCGAGATGACGTGAAGCGCAGCGGGCCGACACGCCCACAATTGGGGCTTTGCGCGGCGCTATTCCAGCGTAAAACGCGCGCTAACGCAAAATTACCGCCGTTGCAAAGATAGGGCCCAATCAGTTATATTTATAGCAACTCACAAAAATAAACTGAACTGAAATTCCTGAGCTTTTCCAGACATTTAAATGATAAATAAATCTTTTTAATAAAAAGACTGCTTGGATGAAAATGGTGACACAGACGTGCCATGGGAATTTCAAAATAAAGGCGTATCTTAAAGATGACGATAGATTGATATTTTCACTTTGCATCGATGATATTGGATCGTTGATCATTGAATCAATATATCGATCTAGATCGATGTATCGTCACCTTAATACTGTCAACATCTGCCTATGTCTAAACATACAGTTTAGTCTTTAAGTGCATGGGAAATAACTATTCAAATATGGCATACTGTGCAGATATAATTATATAGACAACTTAATTAAATCATATCAAATTAATTGTATTTATTGTGCTGTTCCACATTTAATGGGCAAAGGAGTAATGTGATTGTGTATGCATCATGATACACTGGTTGCTTTGCCACGTCCTCTCTTAATATAATTGCTTTCCTGCCTTTGATTTCCCTTTAAACAACTGTTAGTGAACATAGTAACCGTATAAATAAACCTTTTACAATGGAGGCTATTTGTAAATGGCCCGGATTTGAACGCCAGAGATACAGGCATAGATTTTATGAGGCCTCCACTTCCACAGTTAACAATCCCTTCTTAAAATGGCACCTGAGATGAGACAGTCAGCAGCCCACCTTGAATCTGAAGTAACCCCTGCACAACCTATTTCATTTGATCTCAACAAACAGTAGCGTAAGCCTGAGATCTATTTCTGCCTGAAGACAAGATATCGCCAATCCCTCGCCCCAAGAGGACCGCTTCTATTAAAACTGATACCTGAGGAGAACTGACTTAATCAGATCCAGCCAGCTACCATATAGCTAACCATCCCAGAGAGCTGTCAGATCCAGCCAGCTACCATATAGCTAACCATCCCAGAGAGCTGTCAGCAACATTTAAGAGTCTGGCCTGGGACAAGAACCCTCTGGGCCCGGGCAAGAAACCCTGGACCAGAGGCCAGTGGGCTAGCTGAGAAGTGCTCCGGTACGCTACTGCAACTATGCAATTAGATGCCAGCGCTAACAGAGGCATCGGGGGAACCAGGAAGTGACACGGTATACCTGTTTCGAATTCCTGGCTGTACCCCAGAAAACGGTATATTGTTCTTTCCAGTTCCAGTTGGACCCTAGTGATTACTGCTGGAGACTGTCCACCTACTGTAGTACCGGCCCGACACGCCCGGCCCGACACGCTCGGCCCGACACGCTCGGGCCGGCCTTGGGCTGACAATTTATTCTAATTGGTCGGGCCGGGTCGGGCTGTGCAAATAAAGAAAAGAAAAAGAAAAATGTCTTTACAGTAGGCTAGACTGATACTCTCTCTTTATTTTCTCTCCTTCTCTTCCATGCTTACACATGCATGCACGCACACACACACACACACACACACACACACACACACACACACACACACACACACACACACACACACACACACACACAGAGCTTAGAATTCTGAGTTTTAGCCTGAGCCCGAGGAGACCCAACCCACTCGGGTCGGGTTCGGGCCGACAATGTTTGCTAATTGGTCGGGTCGGGCTCGGGCTTCAACTTACTAAGGCCGGGTCAGGTCGGGTTTGAATTTTCAGGCCCGTTGAGAACTCTATACCAGGCTAAGGGGCATCCGGATAATGCCCTGCATTCCCTGTAGTTAGTGTATAATTACATAGACAAACTGTAATCCTGATTAGCCCCAGCAGCCTTCCCAGCCTGTTTACATAATCACATTGAGAGTCTTCATCAAGGGCTCTGTCCGTGTAGAACCCACCTGATTACCACCTGATTACTGTCTGTGTAGAACCCACCTGATTCCCATCTGATTACTGTCCGTGTAGAACCCACCTGATTGCTATCTGTGCAGAACCCACCTGATTACCACCTGATTACTGTCCGTGTAGAACCCACCTGATTGCTATCTGTGCAGAACCCACCTGATTACCACCTGATTACTGTCCGTGTAGAACCCACCTGATTACCACCTGATTACTGTCTGTGTAGAACCCACCTGATTACCACCTGATTACTGTCCGTGTAGAACCCACCTGATTACCACCTGATTACTGTCCGTGTAGAACCCACCTGATTGCTATCTGATTACTGTCTGTGTAGAACCCACCTGATTACTGTCTGTGCAGAACCCACCTGATTACTGTCTGTGCAGAACCCACCTGATTACTGTCTGTGCAGAACCCACCTGAAAACAAATCTTGTCTGAGATGACATTGTTGAGAGGCGGACCATAATAGCGTGTCGATGATTTGATTTGACAATTCTGGGGACTGGCTTTGACATTGGCCAATCCTGGCATGTTCCGCCCCCAAATTGAGTGGGATTCAGCGTGTTGTCGTGCTACACGAGTGGGATCCGCCGAGTACCAGGCAGCCAGCTGCTTCTGTGTGGAAAGGGGCGAACAATCCGATGCATAAGCGTTGCCCGCCCGCCTGGAATCTCCGAGGGGCGACCCCTGACACCCTTTGAGGGACCCGCCTAAATACAATATTCCTAGAATGCGAGTTTAATGAGCCAGTTACATTTCTTTGCATTCTTAGACATTACCGTTTGCTTTATTTTGTACGTTACATACAATTGGCCAAGTTAGTAGTTCGTTTATGGGCTAGAAATTCTGCCAGATTACAGACACTAGGCGCCATTTTCTTTTGAAGGAGAAAATCATCCTGAAATTAAGATTGTTTTACAGCTGCCATGTCGTGACATGTCAGACATTGGTTGAAATGACATTGGTTGAAATGGGGTAGAAATTTGATAGTACTATGTGACATCAGCAAATTGTAGATTACTGTTACGAATTAAATCAATTAACTTTTGATGTGAAAAAGTGTAAAAAACTAAAGAAATTAGATTTTTGTGATTTATTTGGGGCATACATTATTAAATATGTGAGCTGAATACCCAGGTATTTGAACTAAAATAAAAGAAAAGTCATTTTTGGGTTCAGCTCGACTTTAAGTCTCATGATTGATTGTCATGGGATGGCTGCGGGCAAGTGGTGACTGGTGGGCTATTCACTTTTACACAGACATTTTGTAAAATACTTATAAAATAGTTTTACTTGGTCAAACAGAGCGATTCAGTTATATTTAGAATCAGAATAGATCATATAATATTTCACTTGGACAAAAAACAATATGCCCCCCCCCCCTTTCCTGTGAAATGTTATGGGGATGTAGGGGGGCCTCTGGGAGCTTTAGTGCCAAGGGGGTCCTGGCGGTGCTAATCTGGCCTTGCTTGTTGAATGCAGGGGAAAAGAATATGCTGTTAAAGTACATTCTGTATACTTCTGCCAAAGCACCATCTGAAATGGACTCCATTTCTAAAGATCAAAAGTTAAAGTGGCTGAGATAACACACACCAGTTTCCATGAGGAATACTCTATTGAGGACAGATTAGGGCTGCTCGATTAAGGCACAAATCATAATCATGATTATTTTGACTGATATTGAGATCACGATTATTTAACGTGATTACTCATTGACTTTGGCAACATCATGCATTTGCAAAATGTGTCTTTTTAATACTGGATGTCTTTTAACTTTAAATATTGTTTAGGGGGAAAACAAGGAAATAAATGAAAATAATAGTATTATTATTTCTAGATAAATAAATGTAAAAAATAATAATAATTGTTTTATCTCGATTATCTTGTTTTAATAATTGTGGGAATCCAAAATTGTAATTGAGATTAAAATCTGATTAATTGAGCAGCCCTAGGACAGATCCTGGAAGCTGTAGCCTTAACTCCAAACTGGGTCTTCTCCATTTAAAATTTGAGGACATCGCCATCACTTAGTGGCAAGTCATCTCACTGCGTTGACAGCATTTCCCTCAAACGAGATGAACCAGCGCTCTGTGACTGTGTCATTACTGAGGACTTGACTGATGGTGGCTGGGACCATGGATGCGGTATGACTGTCAAAAACAGGGCAAGCTCCGCTAGTCTTGTCCTCCAGGCAAACAAGATGCTTGATGTCAATGGAAGGGAATTTATGTTTGACCCAGGTCATTCTGTTTGAAAAGATCCAGGGCCCTATCTTCCCAAAAGCGGTAATTTAGCGTTTGCGCTCGTTTAGCAGCATGCGCAATGCAAATTGGGGGCGGGCACAAGCGCATGCCTGTTATAATTGTACTGGGCATAGGCGTGCCACATGCCAAAGCAGGCGTTTCAGCGCTAAAATGTGGGGATAGATGGCATTATCCTATCGTCAGCAGCGCACAATTACTTTGCGCTAAGAGCTTTGAAAAGCACCTCTTAGGCGCGAAAACACTGCTGCTGCACCATAATCTCTCCCATGCAAGGACTGATCACAGCCAGACCTGCTTAGCTTCCCCCAGCAAGCCAGCGATGTAACGCAGGGGCCCACTGTGCAGGGCAATGCCCTTCCACTGCGCAATTTCAATA
>NC_139641.1:18106621-18121621 GCF_964638095.1 Poromitra crassiceps
GAAATTCGCGCTGGTAGGCAACCCCCCCCCCTGCATAACTGTGATTTTCATTTAGGAGATGGAGCACAGGCGTTATTGGGAGTGATGGGGCTGGGGGGGGGATGGGGGGGCAGGCTGGGGGGATGGAGGAGGAGGAGGGGGGGGGGGGGGATTTGCAATGCAAAGATGGGATGATGATGACGGAGCAAAGTAACGCTCTCAGGCTGCAGTGGGGCTCTTCTGCCATCTAGCTACAGGAGAGTCACCGACCTCTCTACCCAGGGAGGGAAAGAGAGGGGGGGTGGATCAGATGGGGGGTTGTGGAGTGAGAGGCAGTGATTGCGCAGAGTGGACATTATTGCTCTTATAACACATTCAGATATAGGTTTCCTCCAGAGCAGACATGCATGCTAAAAGACTGTACCTCCATACTGACCCCAGCCTCATGACCCACCTGTACGCCCTCCTCCCGTCTTGATGTCTCTACCCTCCCACATGAGCTCAGCAGCCTCGACTGGGACTCATTAGATCACGGATATATCAGGTGTGCCTTCAATCTGATTATGTGCACAGAGCTTTGAGTTTGAGTATTGCCCAATTAATAACTCTATTGCAAAGAGACCTCTATAGAAATCAATATCCTGTGCCTCAGTATATTGCAGAGATTTATTAGCGTGATGCCAGCAGGCCAAGTTAATAATAAAACCTGAGTAGATTAACTCTGAAGCGCATCCTTTCATTGAGACACATCAGCCAAATAAGAAAAGGCACTTCTCAGTAACAAACGAGAGCTGTCCGTGGTGCTGAAAGTTTCCAACCGGAGCGTCTGCTGCACTCTGCAGTCAACAGATGAGGGATGTTGTTGGTTCAAGATTCAAGATTCAAGATTCAAGATTCAAGATTCAAGATTCAAGATTTTTATTGTCACTCCATGGTACAAGTATCACGTGTGAAATTCTTGTGCTGTGGGCTCCGTTTACAACATAGTACAAATGTAGGCATATGAGTGCAAAAACAACAAGAGACACAACAAGCAATAAGGCAGTATAGTGATAAGACAAGTCAGAGACAGTGGCATATTCACTGCACATAGGTGCACATGTCATGTGCATACTTTAGACGTGATTCAACATTTTAAATTCGGCGTATTTGACATATAGGTGCAAATAGAATATTCCTTATTAAACATACAATTAAACTCTGCGTTTTAAATTCGACGTATTTGACATACGGGTGCAAATAGCATATTCCTTATTAAACATACAATTAAACGTTAGACATACGTAATGGTAGCAGCTACAGTGCGGTACAGTACGGCTACTACACTATTTGTGTATGTTAAGGAGTCTCGTGGCCTGCGGGAAGAAACTGTTCCTCAAGCGATTTGTGCGTGCTTTTGGAACCCTGTATCTTCTCCCTGAGGGTAGCAGGGAGAACAGGCTGTTGTGGGGATGGTTTGTGTCTTTGATGATGTTAACACTTCTATCATTTTCCCCCCACAAAAAACAGCTTTCAATTAACACATTCACTGCCAGCCATTTTTTTTACTGTAGGTAGCTTCTGCCAGAGGTTTTTTTTTGAGGATTCTGGCTCATCTTTCAAGACCCGAGGATTCTTTTCTGCTAAGATTTTGTGAACACAAAATATCTCAAAAGAACTAATAGAATGTGTGCTTTCTCTGTCTAAAAGAGTTAGTTTGTAGAGTTAGTATGTAGGCATTAGCACTTGAATACAGCATGGTTTCAGCGTCTGAAAATTTAAGCTGAGATAAATAGCTTTTTGTGAAATTCGATAGAACAGTCACTTTAACCATTCATTTTTGGCATCAGTAAGACGTCAGACATCTAAACAATAGTTTTGAACAGTAATTTCCTCCATAACAGCAGGAAACCCCCCTCTACTTCAAACTCCTCCCTCCGTGTGTGTTCTTCTTGGCTGCAGCGGGCGTGTCACAAGCGAGTTGCTGCTGCTGCTGCTCCTGTCTGCTGGCGGCCGCTGGGCAAGTCTGGATGGGCTTGCTCGTTTCTTTTGCGATTCTGGTCTTATTTATGCTGCGTGTTTCAAAGTGTGTTGCACCCATAATCTATTATGCAAATTTGCAATCCCCCACCGCCAGCAATCAGCGCGAAAGCGAAAGCGTTTTCGCCAATCCATTTTACAGTATGAGAATGGTTTCATCGCGCGTTCCCCTGCAGTTTTGGCTCGGCTTTTTCTAGAATGGAGAGCACTGTCGCCACTTAGTGGGTCAGTGGAATGGGTTGTACACGTTCGGTGGCTTCAATATTTATATAAGAGATGTAAAAGGGTTAGATCAACGTTTTTTTTTTTTTTTGACGTATTAACACGTCATTGGCAGTCAACCGTTGGATTTTTTTTTACGTATCAACACGTCATTGGCAGTGAACGTGTTAACAAATCAGAGTCTCCAACTTCCGAGTCCGAATGCATGAGTGCTCGAGTCCGAGTCCGAGTCATCAATTCTAAGTCGAGTCACAAGTCCTGAAAATAAGTTCAACATTTTGACTCAAGTCCAATTCCTGCACTCGAGTACTACAACACTGCCCGTTATGCAAAACTAACGTACATCTAGGTTTGTCAAACACTGTTTACAGATTGAGTGGGTCAGGAAAATTATCCTTTTGCCTTTCCCCCCACTTCAGTTAAGCATTTTTGACATGTTTGGAACTGCTTTCCTGATGACCATCTTTTTGTTCCGTGGTGTCCGAGGTGAGTTGGATAGATGCTGGCACGACCCCCACAGCTCACCCTTTGGAGAAGAAATGAGAGAGAGCAGCTTGATCCGGCTCCAGTCTCGTCTAATTATAGCCCTGGGGCCGGTTGCACCAACTGGTCTTAACTATGCCTGGTCGTAACATACGTCGGTCTTAGTTAAGACCAGTCTTTAGAGTGGACGGGTGTTGAGTTATGTGTTCTCATCTGTAATATTGTTTATGTTTTATACCCAGTCTGTTAATGCGCTTGTATTGTAAGCTGTAAGTTATACGTCATGTGTGACGTGACTTCCTGTGTAACTGTCGTAAAGTCTGCACTGCTTCCTCTTTACGTTATACGGAAGTCAGATGAGTAAGCGCGGGTAATTCATTCCATGGCTGCTGATGTCTTCCCGGTGATGCTGTGACGAATATAAATAAAAGAACATAAAGATATTGAAGTGTGATCCTTCCTCAACATGGGTGATGAAGAAAATCAACCTGAAAACGTAACAACGGGTTAGGGTTAGGGTTGCACCAACAGGGCTTACGTCTGGTCTTAACTACGCTGGTCGTAGCAATGCGCGTCCATGTGAAAGCATGAGAATGCCCACTGGAATGCGACACGCGACCTGTTTAGAAGAGTGTGCTGATGTCAAATGACGCTCCGCTGATGGGTAATTGGCTGTAATAGTGTGGCTAATGTTAGCGGCTGTTACTTGTCGTTACTTTACATGGCAGTAAAACGCCACTGAATGACCAAATTGATTTAACTTTTAACCACTTCGATTTCCACTTTCCATACGTACCCCCAGCATTGGTTAGTTGTTTATAACGTGACTATATTTATAACGTTTATAACGTACTCCGGTTTCCAGTTTATAACTCGGGTCTGAATACAGCCAGAGTGCTGAGGGGTTGTAGCTATTGCGCAACACACAGGTGAAAACCGTCTATACTGCACCCCTGACTGCACCTTACGCCTGCTCTGGACTAGGCATAATATTTACGACCGGTCTTTAGCTGTTAGATCGTAAAGTTACGACCGACTTAGCTTAAGACCAGTCGTAAGACCAGTTGGTGCAACCGGCCCCAGCAGAGGGCGATGTGATTGTATTGTGTGGCTAAATGTTGGAAAGCCACAATACAACTCTGGAGGCCAAATGATGATACATATAGGCTACTGTAACATGAACAGCCATAGGAAACTTTAATTGTAGCTGTATTGCACTTCATATAAAACAACAGTATATATTTACATTGTATTTAAGTATTTAAGTTGTGGGTGTGGTTTACGCTGCTCGCCCATATCCGTTTTAAGTTGTGGGTGTGGTTCACGCTGCTCGCCCATATCCGTTTTAAGTTGTGGGTGTGGTTTACGCGGCTCGCCCATATCCGTTTTAAGTTGTGGGTGTGGTTTACGCGGCTCGCCCATATCCGTTTTAAGTTGTGGGTGTGGTTTATGCAGCTCGACCATATCCGTTTTAAGTTGTGGGTGTGGTTTACGCGGCTCGCCCATATCCATTTTAAGTTGTGGGTGTGGTTCACGCGGCTCGCCCATATCCGTTTTAAGTTGTGGGTGTGGTTTACACAGCTCGCCCATATCCGTTTTAAGTTGTGGGTGTGGTTTACACAGCTCGCCCATATCCGTTTTAAGTTGTGGGTGTCGCAGCTTATGTGATCCCATGGCAAGATGCTCTCTAGTTGACTGCAAGTTCCTCTCTATTTTATTCGCATGCTTCTTTGCCAATTGAATATCCATGAAACAGATCGTAGTGCTTCTTTAAAATCAGATTATGCACGTTGTTTGTGAACAACTTGATCTTATTTATCTCATTCTAGCCACACAGGCTGAACACATGAACGATAGATTTGTATCTTTACTCCATTCCTCTGGTGGCTTATTTTTATCTTGGTGTTTTATGCAGCTGAAGCAAACTAGCTAGTATATTGTGGGGGAACATGGACGCTTATTCCCTCCTGGCATCTGATTTCCTCCGGTGTGCACAGGCCCAGCCCGGAGAGAGGGAGGCTGCTGGGAGGGGATAGAGGCAGCAGGCAGGTCGTCATCGACAGGTGGGCCCAGGAGAGCAAGCGCTATTGATGCTCCTCCATCACCGTCTGGTATGCTGCTGCTGCTGCTAGCCAGGACATCTCCAGACTGCAGCGCATCATCCATCCGCCGTGCTGATAAGGTGGTCGGATGCAGCCTGCCATCCCTTCCAGGACCTACACACACCGACAGGATGCTGAAGCGGTCTCGGAACATTATGGCCGACCCCTCCCCACCCAGGTCATAAACTCTTTAGGGCCCTCCCCCATGGCAGAAGACTGATGTCTGCCGGTACCAGAACCTCTCGTCACAGGGTCGCTTTGTACCAACTGCAATCTGCCTCTTCAAAGAGACCCGAAAGCCCCCACTTTATAACCCAACCCCCCCCCCTTCCTCATCCATGGCACCTGAGCACAACTGGCTCAGTAACAGGCCGGGTCCCCCCATGGACATTATCCCACGGACAACCCATACCTGTCCCCATCATATGTCACTTTTTAAGGACTTTGTATTTTGCACTTTATAATTTGTGATTGTTTTTCTGTTTTTCTTCATCTCTACTATTGATGTGATCACATACTGTACTTGCACGCAGTCAAATTCCTTGTTTGTAATCTAACTACTTACTGCCGATATTTTTCAACTCCACTACAAGGCCGATTACCGATGCCGATACCGATACATGCGCCCATTTTTGAGAACATGAAGTCTCTCCTGTAGTGGAATAACATAACCGCTGCCAAACAAACCATAAAGATTTGTCGCGTGATCTGATCTCGTGATCTGGCGTGAGCTGCCTTGTAAGGTTAAAATTAACACATTATTATACCAACCATATACCTACTCTTATCGTGATGGTCCACTGTCAGCAGTGTTACTTTCAAAATGTAATATACATATTACTAGTTACTTTCATTTGAAAGTAATAAGTTACTTTACAATATTACTCTCTGTGTAGAGTAACTTGTTACTTATTACACTACTTTTGCATTACCTTTACCAAAACAACAGCAGCAGCAGAATGACATCGCCGCCTCGGAACCATCCCGAAAAATAATTTCAACCGCCTTGAAGTCAGTGTAAACAATCCAACATTCTAAATGTTATTCTTTTCCTTTGTTATTGTCATCTATAGTGGTTATTTGCATAAAAACACACAGTTTAATTAGGAAATGATTGTATCTTTTTTAAATATGTGCTTTGATTTAATAAAATGTAACTCAATTTGTAACTTGAGTTACTTGACAAAGTAACTGGTATAATATTACTGAAATCCTATAAGTAATAAGTTATATTACTGAGTTACTGCTAAAAGTAATATATTACATGTAATATGTTACTTTTGTAATGAATTACCCCCAACACTGACTGTCAGATGCAGACATAAATACAATGCTTTTCAAAATGTACACATTCACTGGGCAAAATAAGAAAACTTAGGTCATGTACAACATGCCATATTTTTGTATTTATTTTTGTAACATATCGGCCGATACCGATGACGTGCCGATATCATTGTGCATCCCTCACGTGTGTGTCTTCGTTCCGGAGCGGTGTGCTAGATGTATATTGTGCATCCCTAACGTGTGTGGCTTCATTCCGGAGAGGTGTGCTAGATGTATATTGTGCATCCCTAACGTGTGTGGCTTCATTCCGGAGCGGTGTGCTAGATGTATATTGTGCATCCCTAACGTGTGTGGCTTCATTCCGGAGAGGTGTGCTAGATGTACGTATATGAATGTGCCTCACTGGGAAGTTGTCTACTGCAGCCAGCAGTGCAGCATTAGTCAGCGCAGCAGGCAGCCACACACGCAGCCAAGTGAACAGCCTCAGCCTGCATTGACTCTGTTTCCCCCCTGGGGGCTCAGACTATTGTGCTGTGAATCTGGGCAGCATGTTCTGATTAGCAGTGGCCGTGTATGAGGAGTGATGTGTGGGCAGGTTTCCGTGTCACAGGGTCAAAGGTCGCCTGTCTCTCCACAGGCGGCCTCGGGGGATTTAGAGAGGTGTCTGGGAAAATGTGCATGAGTGTGTGTGTGAGTGTGTTTGTCTGCGTGTGTGTATGTGTGTTTGTCTCCGTGTGTGTGTGTGAGTGCGTGTGTGCGTGCGTGCGTGTGTGTGTGCCCGTGCGTGTGTGTGTGTGCGTGTGTGTGGAATATAATTCTGAGCACTATCGGGGATGTAGTATAAAATGTAGGGCTGGGCAATATATCGACAAAATCAAATATCAATATAATTTTTAACCAAACACCTCGATATCGATATTGTGACAATATTGTAGGGATGCCTATTGGTGCTTTTACAACAAACACAATGATATTTTTGATAAATAATCATCAGGCATGTGGATATAATGACTAAGTGGGTAAAGGCAAATAGTAGAACAGCTAGAACAGTCTGGTAAGTTCAGAAAAATACATCAGTTGACTTTACTGTAATGCAGCCTTTAAAAACAGGAAAAGACACTTATGTAATATCACCATATTATGATTTCCAAAATCGAAGAATATATCTAGTCTTATAAATATACAGGTGTTTATAAAACGGCTCTCTCAAATCAAGCAATCTGATTGGTTCACAGCCATTGTATAAATCCAATAACCCACTCCAATAACCCATGGCCATGGGTTATTGGTTGCCATGGCAACTCTCTTACTAAAAGCCTTTGGTTACCTCAAAAAAAACAAATGGCGGAGACAGCTGTCAGATCCTTGTGAATCGATCTTCGCTTATAACTTTACTAATACTTTGCAGAAAATTATGTTTTGTACAAGAATAGACGCGGGCTAATGTCTTCTTTGCAAAAAAAGGCTGTTAACCCCGCATTTAACCCCACATTTAACCCCGTAACGTTAGTTGGTGTCGGGCTTTGCAGAAAGCACTCAGCTTCTGAGCAAGCGCTGAGAATGCAGCGCTGCGCTCGAGCTGCCTGTCGGGCTTTTCAGAAAGCGCTCAGGTCTCAGCAAGCGCCAGGATTGGCCAATGTCAACTTCAGTCTCCAGAACGATCCAATCAAATCACTTCTTCTTGCGGTCCCGCCTTACAGTAGTGTTTCAACTGACTCTATCAGAATGCCATGCCAGTCGGACTTATAGTATTGTAACAGCCCGCTCCCGGGACCGTTAAGTGAGGAGGAGAAGAGGCAATACTTGGTACAGTCTTTATTCACGGTTCACACTCATAGCCCCTAGCTACACACACACAGCTCCTAGCTACACACACGTCCAGTCGGCTTCCTCGTATCTTCAGACTGGCTCCCCACCCGAGACCGGAAGTCCCCTACACACTGGCTGGTCCGCTGCCTTCACGTAACGTCGTAATCGCCACCGACATGTCAAACTCTGGGTCGCTACAGTATTATTATTATTATTATTATATTATCATACTTGGAAACCGTTTTATAAAAGCAATATAGCACTCGAGCAGCGTGTGTTGTGGCATATATCCCGCTGCTCAGCAGTTATCCCACTCGGCAAACAGCTGATCAGCGGGATATATTTGCCACAACACACTGGCTCTCATGCTATATTGCTTAAATGTACGTATGTATATACAGTATATATGTGTATGTACAGTATGTATTAGGGCATTCACCGACTAGTCGACTAGTCGACTAGTCGACTAGTAAAACCACTAGTCGACACTGTGTTTAGTAGTCGACTAGTCGTCATTCTTGGTTTTCCCTCTTTTCACAGTGTAGTGTTAATAGTGCAGTACAGCAGATATGCCACTGGGGGGCGCTGCCGCACTGTGGGTACCTTGCGACCATTTGCGACCCTTCCAATCGACGAAGAAGAATGAGTGCAACAATAACAAACCTCACGAGTCACATGACTTTCTTTTTGTTTTTATTTTAGTAATACGCAATAGCATAAACCATTACTTTATTTTAGTGCAGCCAGTTGTTTGTACGGTGTCAGGAAAGTCACTTTTGATGGATACTAGGAAGCATCCTACCGGACTGTATGTGGACAGCGGCCCAGGCTAGGTTGCTAACTAGCGTTAATTTCGGAAAACCTCTCCTCGCGCCCCAAAGCAGGACTAAATAGCCAGCAGGATAGCAGCATGGCAGACCTTCAAGTGTAAGTGGAGTTCGTTTTAACCATGCTTTATTAAATGACTAGCTGTCATATGTTATGCATTTGTTTGTGAATAATGCAACGTTTTTGTTAGCTGGGTTTCACACTTTTAATTTGAAGGCCGAAAAGGGAAATGGTGTGATAGTAAATTGAATTGACACTGGTCTGTCAATTCTATCATTTCACACCATTTCCCTTTTTCGACTTCAAATTAAAAGTGGAAAAACAACGAAACGTTAGCGTGTGAAGCCTCGGCCTATCTGGATTATAAAAGTATAACGTTAGAGAAAACAGCCATCAGCCATGCCGTTTTATACTCATTTATTGCCAAATGCTTTGGGAATCAAGCTTGGTCAGAAAAGGTCTAATACATTAGCTAGTTATGCCTGCATCTCAATAGCCCTGCTGCCTGGTTGTATTTGAGACCTTTTGACGTGAGTTGAGCGTTTTTATTGGGGGGAGAAAAAAACTCTGACTAGTAGGCTATAGTCGACTAGTCGACTACCTTTAGGGACGACTAGTCGACGAGTAAAATTCACTCATCGTGAATGACCTAATACACACACACACACACACACACACACACACACACACACACACACACACACACATATATATATCGTCGCTGTCCGATGAAAACCACTTAACGCAATTTTGATTATTTTTACTTTTTACAATAGATGGAATATATCCATTCTCCACTATCTACTGGTAGGTTTTGGTGTCTAAATGACCAATGAAAACATGTTTTATTGGGTAATCTACATATCACCTTTGATGCTAGAGCTGCCCATCATACCGCATAATGTGACAGCAGAACCTCCATGCTCCTCCCCTGCTACCTCACGAGGAATTACCCAGAAAGCCATGAGGCACGGTAGAGCAAAACCGAATGCCGCTGTGTGTTTATGCCTTGGTTGTGTTTGTTTCTGGCATTGTCTGACGTAAATAGATCAATAAGGTGTTTTCGGGTTGTCCCTGGGCTGCAAACTCATTTAACTATGCAAATGGAAATGGTTTCTGACTAGAATAATGTTTACCCGCAGCCAGAGCAGCAGCAGCCAGAGCAGCAGCTGCTCAGTCAGGGAGAAAGTGCCTCAAACTCAGACTGATAATCCTGTTACATCATTTGAGCTTATTCAGGTAAGATATTAATAATGTAATGAGTTGACACATCTTATTCAGGTAAGATATTAATAATGTAATGAGTTGACACATCTTATTCAGGTAAGATATTAATAATATAATGAGTTGACACATCTTATTCAGGTAAGGTATTAATAATGTAATGAGTTGACACATCTTATTCAGGTAAGATATTAATAATGTAATGAGTTGACACATCTTATTCAGGTAAGATATTAATAATGTAATGAGTTGACAAATCTTATTCAGGTAAGATATTAATAATGTAATGAGTTGACACATCTTATTCAGGTAAGATATTAATAATGTAATGAGTTGACACATCTTATTCAGGTAAGATATTAATAATATAATGAGTTGACACATCTTATTCAGGTAAGGTATTAATAATGTAATGAGTTGACACATCTTATTCAGGTAAGATATTAATAATGTAATGAGTTGACACATCTTATTCAGGTAAGATATTAATAATGTAATGAGTTGCCACATCCAGTGAGAAACTGTCTATAATGAAGACGTGACAACTTTGACGACGTGGTGTTCAGTATTTTAAGTTGGGGTTTTTTAAGTTCCTGAAAACTTGTCCTTTTGGGGATATATATATGTATATCAGAAGTGTCATGCCCATTGTAACTGAGGCAATTGCCCCCTCAGATTTATGAGAGGATTTTTTTTTTTTTTAAACATAGGCTATAATATTACAGGCTGTGTGTGGTAGTTGAAACATAGTTTCAAGTTGATGTTTATTTATGTTTGTAGTTAAAACAAAAACATAAATACTGTATAGGCTACATACAGTACAACATAAAAGGTTGTTATTTACCCTTTGTCACCACCTGGTGAGTAAATATATATGTAACTAAAACCATTAAAATTGACAACCCTGGCACAAAAAAGGTTGGGAACCCCTGCTCTAGAGGACACTAGATGAGACTAATGTAAGAGAAAAGATTTCTACCTTCTGAAAAGGCAATACCAGCCAAAATAAACATTGTGTTACATTGCTTTGAAACGTGTGGTCTCCCTTTTTTGTCAAGTCCATTGAGCCTGGGCAGTGGCAATGTACTTAGTCTGGTGATTATGGATCTTTCCAGGAGGCTGAGCAGTTTGGAAAATAGCCTTATGGTTACACCTGCTCAGTCTGTTAATTTAAAATGAGATATTCCTCTAAATCTGGCTTCCAACCCCCCCAAAAAAAATTGGCGGCGCACGCCAACGGGCGTATTGCTGTCTTTCTCTTCCATGCCTGCACAGACAGGAAACAGCTGCGAACGGCTTGACTACAAGTACGGGTGTGACGAAGGGACAAAATAGCGGCATGCGTTTAAAAAAAAATAACGGGTTATGGTCGGCCCTTAATCGCATCGCGATTAACGCGTTAACGCTGACAGCCCTAATATATATATATATATACATATATATACTGTAGCCTATATATGATGTGTGTGTGTTTGTGTGTGTGTGTGTGAGTGACCCTAACCCATGAAGTGGATACTGACCGTTATGTCTCACAGTATAACTGTATTTGTCGACCTGCCATTGTCATCATCCTGTGTGTTGTTATCCTATGTGTATGCATTATTGTGGTTGCTGTTTGGGCACTTATGTAACTGACTGACTCCCAATATTTGATTGCACTATTAGTGTTTATGTCCTTTGCATACTTATATTTATGTAGACATAAATCAATTATTCAAATGTGTGTGTGCGCGCGCGCGTGTGTGTGTTTGCATGTCAGCTTGGAGACTCTTGACCTTGGTGTAGATTCACACTTGGACGTCCATGCCTATATGTTTGTGTGTTGTTGTGTCCTGGTACAGGGTTGATAGAGGAGGGACCGGGGGGGGGGATTAACTGTCTTGAGTCCCCCAGAGGGACGTGTGGATCTGGCCTCTCTCTCTCTCTCTCGCACACTGCTGCTGCTAATCCACTGTTGGGTTCTGCTGCCTGCAGCCCCCCAGGGGCGCAGGCAGGCAGGCAGCCCGCATCAGTGTGCAGGTGAAGGGGGGTAAAGCCAGGGGAGAGATTGGTGTGTGTCTGTGGGAGTGAAGGGTGGATGGATTCTGTGTGTGTGTGTGTGTGTGTGTGTGTGTGTGTGTGTGTGTGTGTGTGTCTGTGCGTGTGTGTGTGTGTGTGTGTGTGTGTTTGTCTGTGCGTGTGTGTAGGCGTGTGTATGTGTATGTGTGTGTGCGTGTGAGTGAGTGAGAGTGTGATTGTGTGACTGACGAGGGGCGACTTGGGCCACAAATGATAAATAATTCATATTTCATCAAAACAAATGTCTATTCACACTTCCTGTGTCTCCATTTGTGCTTGGTGTGTTTGCAAGTCTCTGCTGAGTTTGGATTACTGATAAATGTCAAAAAGAGCACAATTGTGGCTCTAAGCAAAACTGATGTCTCCATCAGAGACAACACGCTGGAGAACATGTCCTCCATGTCTCCATCAGAGACAACATGCTGGAGCACATGTCCTCCATGTCTCCATCAGAGACAACACGCTGGAGAACATGTCCTCCTTTACATATCTTGGCGCAGAACAAAATGACACAAAGACATAAGACACTACAGTACCAAGCTTTGGAACATCTGGATAGATCTGTGAGCACTGGCACCAAAAGACGCCTCCTCAAGAGTCTCACTCTTTTCCTCTTTCCAACTTTTATTTGTCTTCTTGGGGAAATGATGAATCAGGTTGAAAACCTTCAGAGCAAGCAGAAATGTACAGGTTAAATTTACTCAATCAGAGAAAATAATCCAAAACAAACTTAAAGCAGCTACGAGCAACTTTTTCGATTGTTATTAAACAGTATAATTACAATATTGATGCATCACATCTTACCTATAATAGTAGCTGAGACCAAAGCCGTGTGAATCGGAGATTGCTCCCTTAGATGATTATTAAGTCTGTGTCTGCATGTCTAAACTCGCGTCAACAGGGGGCTCTCTCTCTCTCTCTCCTACCGCCGGACCGGCTAAACCCGGAAGTGAAACGCGGAAGTGAAACCCGGAAGTGAAACGCAGCTGCCTGCCTACCCCGTTCACGCTGCCTAGCAACATAACATAAACATTGTGAACGCCATGCATACTCTCGCGAACATCTCTCATTATATTCTAACAGGTTTTTTGGAAGTTATTTTGTGGTTATGGCCGAAGTGACTGCTGCAAACCGTTTCATTTCACTTCCTGATCTTCCCTGGCCACAGACAGACTACACTGGCCGATTCACTCGGGGTTCAAGCGAGACTACTCTGCGTTGGTCTCGTCTACTATTAGAGGTAAGATGTGATGCATTGATATTAAATTTATACTGTTTAATAACAATCGAAAAAGTTGCCCGTAGCTGCTTTAAGCACTCCATTTGAATACTGCTTATCATTTCATTTTCAAACTATTTATAATTTCAATGACAAATCAAACATTTCTTATCATGATTCATTTCATTCATTCATTTCATTCATACAGTAGCAGTAGCGTCTTTATGAGTTGAGTTGAGCTGAACAGTCTCTCTCCTCTGTCTGTCTTGAAGTGCAGAGTGATTGTGCTGAGACACTGCAGACAGGTGATTTCACTGAGCTGATGAGTTGGTGTGATTGAGCTTCTACTCAGCTAGTGAGTGAGAAGCTCAATCACACAGATGTGAGTGGGGGTGATTGGCTTGTTGTTCTTCCTCTGCAATAGAGAGCCGCAGGAACAAGTCCGGAAAACATCGATGCTAACACTCCTGGTTCTTCACTGTTTTCGCCTATGGGATTTTTGAATGGGTTTTTGGCGCGATGCTTCTAATAAGGTCTCTGGGCAACGCAAGCTTAATCAAACACGAACCAGTGTTCAGCAGGATAATCTTCACAGATGAGGACCACTTTCATGAGTTTTGAAGCTTTTTTGTTAAAAGGGCGGCTAGCTAGCAAACGGCTAAATGAGACTATACTGTTGAGTCGACGGGGATATTATACGTCAATAACGTCATCACTTCAAAGGACGAACAAGGAAATTCTCTTTCCCTCAACTGGTTCAGCCCGTTCAGCCCGGGGTAATCAGTGCACAGCAGTGCACACATCAACAACACTCCAGGTTGAATTGGGCTGTGGTGACGTGACGGGGAAGCCTATGCGACACTCTGTGTAGTTCTGGAATAGCTTAGCTTTTTTTTACTTCTAGGGCTCGCATTTACGCTTCAAAACTCATGAAAGTGGTCCTCATGTGTGAAGATTATCTCGCTGAACACAGACCTTATTTGAAGCATCGCGCCAAAAACCCATTCAAAACTCCCATAGGCAGAAACAGTGAAGAACCAGGAAGTCCGGGACTTACGCGTTCCGACTACAAAAATACGTCATCCCTGCGGCTCTCTATTGAGAGCCCTTCTACCATGTCTATGAGTGACAAGGTTATGATTTGAAACAGAACAGTTTCTTCTCAAAAAAGGAAGGTGTTTTTCCAAATATTTTTTTCCACGTGTTTTGACAAATAAATCAATCCTGCATTAACTTTTCAAATGGACCTAGGAACAAGGTTCAAATCTACATTTAGTAAAGGAGTTACCCTGCTCCATGCTCTTTAAACCTGTCAAGTTGCGTAACTGCATCTTGCACGGTTTCGACGCTATCGCGGTGACCAAATCCCATCCACAGACATATAAACACCTGGCAGAGTACTCCAAACTGCTTCTGTGCTCGTTCCCACTAGACAGTAAGTGTCTCCAGGACCACGTTTTGCCATGATGACACAGAGACAGAGACACACACACACACACACACACACACACACACACACACACACACACAAACACACGGTGAAAACAGTAGCAGCCATCGCTGTCGCGGTTGGTAAGAATGGGCATGAAACCAGTAGTTGTGGAAAGCGTTATCAAAAGGAAACTTGGCTGTTTTGGACACATCTCGAGAGCTGATGATGACACACTGGAGGAACACATTGTGCTTGAAGGCAAAGCAGTGGAGCAGGAAGATGGAGGAGAACCTGGCTTGACGTAAAGAAGTGGACCAGCCTCACTGCCAGAGAGACACAGA
>NC_139641.1:18126621-18261621 GCF_964638095.1 Poromitra crassiceps
GAATTATCATCTTAATTGTCTTTAGTAGCTTTAGTATGACATGTGGGGTGCCTCAAGGATCCATTATGGGGGCCGTTCTATTCAACCTTTATATGCTCCCTCTAGGCCTAATTATGCACAAAAACAAAATAGCTTACCATAACTACGCAGACGACATCCAACTCTATATAAGTCTTTCCTCAGGTGATTATGCTCCCTTAGACTCACTCTGTCAGTGCATTGACCAAATAAATGACTGGATGCGCCAGAATTTCCTCCAGCTAAACAAAGACAAAACAGAGGTGATTGTCTTTGGTCCCAAAGAACAAAGGCTTAAAATCGCTGCACGCCTTGAGTCTCTATCCCTGAAGCCAAAGGATCTTTTATGTTTACCTTCGCTTTTAACTGCTGACAGATTGAAATTGTGTTTTATTCCTCTGTAAGTTTTTATCTATTTTTGCAACTACTCTGTTGTGATGCTTTTAAACGTCTATTTTATCCTCTTCTTTTATTCTCTGATTTTCTTGTGTCGACCATCTTATGTGAAGCACTTTGAATTGCCTCTATCTGATTTGATGCAAACCCAATGCTGTGGCATGTACGGGCAACAGAAGACGCAAGGTACCAGTAGAGCAGTGATACTCAACTGGCGGCCCGCGGGCCACATGATGGAATTGCCGTTTATTTATTATTATTTATTTTTTTACAGTGCACCTGAACGCAACATGCAAGATACCTGCTGAATAAGTGTCCAAATGTTCATGTAATTCTGGCCAATACTCACACTTCTGTTATAGCATTTCAGTCTGGAATATGGAATATCTTTCAATAATCTATGATTTAGCTGCTAAATTGTCAAATACTGCCGTCTGCTCGCTACCCAAGCACTTATGTATGTACTTAACCTAAGTAACTATCCGGTGTGCACAACATTGTCAGACTAAACTCCGTCTGACACCTACAATCCGCTACAGAAAAATGTATATTGATTGTTTATTAACTGGCCCCTGGCCTTCTATCTGACGTCCAAACTACAGACAAAGCTGTTATGAAATGTCTATTTTATCCTCTTTTTTATTTTTTCTTATGTCATCCATTTTATGTGAAGCACTTTGAACTGCATCTGTGTATGAAAGGTGCTATACAAATAAATTTGACTTGACTTGACTTGACTATTTTTAGTTGGCACATGCTTAAAACAACTTGAAGCTAAATTGATAAGCTGATGATAGCTAAATCAGAGCGATTGAGTAATTGTGCGATAAGCTGCAATTTATGATCCGATTAGTCAACTAATCGTTAAAATAATCTGTGACTATAGTCGAAAATAATCGTTTGTGGCAGCCCTACTGTCAGGTGAAAAGAAGCGGTTGGTGACTGCACATGTATCGGAGAAAGCATGTGCTGCTAGTGTACAACTCTCCTCAAATTGACAGAGGGGGTGTTGCAACGACCAGGACAGCAGGGGGAATTGGCCAAGTACATTTGGGGAGAAAACAGGTGGGGATGGGGGGGGACGTCCATTCTTGCATACGGAAACAGATTATAGATGACTGATTTACTTTTTATAGTTAGCATGACTTTTTCAGAGCATGGTGTCAAATCAAGTATCCAGTTCCAAGCCGCTATAACATAACATTATATACATAACATACATAGCTCTATAACATCAATCACAGCAGGTCACTGGCCATACTTACCTGAGGCTCAGACTGCAAAGTGATATACCGTATTTCCGCTAATATAGGACGGGGCCTTTATTTACTGAGCCGCAGAGAGCCCCCGTCCTATATTAGAGCAGAGGCCTGTATTCGAGTGAGGCCTTTATTTCTTAATATTAAACTCTCATGGACATACTCCTTTATTTTCATGACTTTTATTGCAAAATATTGCATAAAACCAAACGCAAATAAATATTGGTGGTCACTCACTCACTCAGTATCCTCCTCCTCCTCATCTAGTATGTCGGTATCCTCATACCATCCTCATCATCAACATCATCCAGAACAACAAGTTCATTGTTGACCAGTTCCTCTTCATCTTCCTCATATCGGCTGCCTGTCTGTTCTCCTGGTCCCGCTAACGCAGCTGGGCGAGAGCCTCCCGTCCAGCGGCGCAGGGCTGTGCCTGCTTGAAGCAGTGGATGAGGTTGTCTTCACTCCCGTCAGTTTTCACAGACTGTCCACAAACTTGGAAGGACTTTTTGATCAGATCCTTGTCCAGCTTGTCCCAGGCGGCGATCACCCAGTCCACAAGCAGGCGTCGAGCAGGCGCTTTTAGGTTTCCACCTCCAGCTGTGTACTGCTTACCGGTATCTGCGTCCCCAGCTATGCACTCGTCGTAGGCATCATACAGGCTCTGCTTGAAGGGCTGATTCCACATCACACTGTACCAAATGTTCCGCTGCATATTGCACAACGCTGTCTTTAAACTTAACATCAAACTTTCGTCTGGTTCGTTTGGTCTCTGCGTTACGTCCGGTTACGTCACACAGTAGATGCGTTGTGTTTTACAGTACCGTATTCACCGTAGTTTTTGCTCCTTCGTTTTTTTTTTTTTTTGACCCGGCCTGTATTGAGGGAGGGGCCTTTATTTGTCCGCGCAGGCCGTGCCCCCCGTACTATATTAGAGCGAGGCCTGTAATTGAATAGGGGCCACTGATAGCGGAAATACGGTAGTTCTTGGACATGCTGGTGGTGGTTCAACAGCTTTGGCCACCTACCTTTGTACTCACAGTCCTAGTTCAGCTTATGCTGTTCCTCGCCTGTCATCACTTTTCCCACTCGCTCTTTGATGTGACTCGCCTCCAGCACACTGGTAAAGCAGAAACGCCATGAAATAATAAACCATAGTTCACTTTGATTACATCATAAAAATCCCCATGCCTTTCAGCAAGATGCATGGTGTGTGATATTGCACCTGCTGATATAAAACCTTCGTAAACTGCATTTTTTTTTTATAATGTATATATCAGATGAAATAAAAATTGGTGTTTGTCCAGGGGAAACATTGATGTGAAGGGAGGGTAAGTGGGTAAAAGGTTTTAATGGCCATCTTCTACCTCTGCCTCCAAGGCACCTGTACACAAGAGATCTTTGGCTGCTGTGTTGTAGTTAGGCAACAACAGTCTTTCACGGTTCAAATAGTAGGCAAATGAGATTAAAAGCAAATGAGGTTCAAACATAGGCAGGAAACCAGGGCCAATTAATTTTTCACTTTGAAAATTTGGCCCACTAATTCCTTTGCTTAACCTTGAAGCTTACAGCTGAATCGAGGAGAAATGTGGGTAAAGCCGAGCTTGTGGGAAAGATCTGCCTTGTATCATCTAGGCAACCATACACAAAATGAATCAGAAGACTAATCTTTTTCCCTGGATCTGTGACGGAGGAGAGCACACAAAGAATGTAACAAGAGAGCCAAGTCTTTTATTTTTTCTCAATTGATTTAATCACGGTAAAGATATCATGATTTTGGTATCTAAATTGAAGTCGACATTATTTTGACTTATTATATTAATTTAAGGATGTAAAAGGCACAATATCAGGTTATACTCTTTGCTCAACTGTGGGACTGAGTTGCTTTTGAAGCAGTTTTGTCAAAATGTGGTTGTGGTGTATTCACCTTATGAAGCCCCGCCCACTTGACCCATTGTATCACGACTTCCTGTTCAAAACGCCGGCTGTTTTACCTGCTCAAACTAGTCTGACCCACATGGTCAAACCTAGTCTGACTCACATGGTCAAACCTAGTCTGACCCACATGGTCAAACCTAGTCTGACTCACATGGTCAAACCTAGTCTGACTCACATGGTCAAACCTAGTCTGACTCACATGGTCAAACTAGTCTGACCCACATGGTCAAACCTAGTCTGACTCACATGGTCAAACCTAGTCTGACTCACATGGTCAAACCTAGTCTGACCCACCTGGTCAAACCTAGTCTGACTCACATCGTCAAACCTAGTCTGACCCACATGGTCAAACCTTGTCTGACCCACATGGTCAAACCTAGTCTGACTCACATGGTCAAACCTAGTCTGACTCACATGGTCAAACCTAGTCTGACCCACCTGGTCAAACCTAGTCTGACTCACATGGTCAAACCTAGTCTGACTCACATGGTCAAACCTAGTCTGACTCACATGGTCAAACCTAGTCTGACCCACCTGGTCAAACCTAGTCTGACTCACATGGTCAAACCTAGTCTGACTCACATGGTCAAACCTAGTCTGACCCACATGGTCAAACCTAGTCTGACTCACATGGTCAAACCTAGTCTGACCCACATGGTCAAACCTAGTCTGACCCACATGGTCAAACTAGTCTGACCCACATGGTCAAACCTAGTCTGACTCACATGGTCAAACCTAGTCTGACTCACATGGTCAAACCTAGTCTGACCCACTTGGTCAAACCTAGTCTGACCCACATGGTCAAACCTAGTTTGAACGGTTGTTGAACTTTTTTCAGCTTGAGACACCCAGAGCGCTCTGCCAAAAAACACTAGTCGCCAAGAACGCTTAAACGCCAGGTGCGGTCCTTGAAAGAGGAGCGCGCCTAGAGCGTCCTTAAGTTACCATAGAGAATTGCAGAACCTCGCTGGCTTCTCAAAAACACAGGTCCAATGTGCATGGCACCTTATTGAGTCTATTTCTGAAATAACAGCACTTATGGCTGTGTTTACTCTACTAAGGTTAGCGTCACCGTTCGTTGCCTCAGGAGTCCCTGATTGGCCCAGTTACATTGTAACTTGAGAAAATCGATGCGAGTGGCTGGTAGTCTGATCTGTAGAGCAAAACACAAAGGGCCCTATCTTCCGACAGGCGCTATCTGTTTGTGCGTGCCTTAAGGCAGGGAAGATACTGTAGCAGTCCGCCTTGCGCCAGTGTCCAGGTGTTATGGTGAGTTTTGCACCCCGGTGTCGGCAGCATCCCCACCTCACAGGAGCATATTGTAATGATTTATACAGAAATGTAACTGTTTAAAAGTGATATAATTGTCTGGTAGATGTGACCTCCCTGATTTCTAAAGGCCTAAACATGGTCGTCCGTCAGAGCCTCGCCCCGCCCTCCCCGTAGGACGGCGGGTGGAGCGCCGTCCTACGGGGAGGGGGCGCCGTCGGCTGACGGGGGCTGCTCCAAAATGTGACTTCACGGCGACGATACGTGCGTGACGTCAGCTGCAGGAGAGTTGTGATTGGCCGTTGCCCTGGCTTATCGTCGTAAAGTCGCATTTCAAAGCATGATATTAGATTATAATGAACTAGTTGTGTGGCTTAGCCTTCCCAAATGTTGAGGGTCGTTTTTTAGAATTTAATACATAGAATTGGGAACGTTACATTCAATTTCATTCAGACAGCCTGGCACACAATCTCCGCCATTTTCACACAGAGCTTCCACAGGAGGGAGGGAGGGAGGGCGTAGTGGCGTCCAAGCATGTAGGGCTAGCTGGCGCCGGCAGACGGCGAGACGGCTCCAATTCGAGGCGGACGGACGACCATGTTTAGGCCTTAAGTTAAGTAAGACGCAAATTAGAGGTTCCATGTCGCTGTTCTGACCTCCCGCTGTTCCGACCTCCCATCTCCCAGCCCCCATGCCTAAACCTAACCTCCCCCAGACTATAACCTGAAACCTAACCTCTCCCACCCCCACGCCTAAACCTAACCTCCCCCAGACCCTAACCCAAAACCTAACCTCTCCCACCCCCACACCTAAACCTAACCTCCCCCAGACCCTAACCCAAAACCTAACCTCTCCCACCCCCCACGCCTAAACCTAAGGTCGGCATTGCGGGTGGTCGGCATAGCGGGTGGACACCCAAATTAGAGCCGTGCCAAAATCATCTGTGCCCCCAAATGCCTGCACAAACGGGATTTGGGTGGTCTTAACTACCAGAATTATTCATAGGCGTGGCCAGGCAAGGCTGGACATTACGTCAATCACAACAAATCAGATTCCCATCTCGCAATGGCTGTTTGCGCGAGGCATGCAATATGCTGTAATTCTCTCCATGCGTAATTGAGTGTACTCACTCATGCAGGACAGACAGAGCTTATTGACAGATCGTCTGTGGTGCCAACGACCCTCCTGGTTATGAAGGTGAATAGCCTATGTCCATTGTCCAACAAGTTTTCTCAATTAATTTCCCTCTTTGCGATGCGATAAAAGTTTCTCAGTGAGTTATTTAAGCAATATCACACGAGAGGGAGTGCTGTTGTTGGCTAATATCGGCACTGCTGTGATTCGGTCGTAGGCACGAGGCCGCAGGCCGAGTGCCGAAGATAATCACAGCAGAAGATGTTTACCTCTTGAGACAAAGGACATTTTGCATACGGACATTGTTTGAGGTCTTGGATGAAGAGCTCCTTCGTACATGCAGGGAGAGCAGACTCCTCCTTTCACTCCCTCTCCCTCTCTCCTCCACAGCCCTCCCATAGATACATGCAGGGAGAGCAGACTCCTCCTTTCACTCCCTCTCTCTCTCTCCTCCACAGCCCTCCTCCCATAGATACATGCAGGGAGAGGAGACTCCTCCTTTCACTCCCTCTCTCTCTCTCCTCCACAGCCCTCCCATAGATACATGCAGGGAGAGCAGACTCCTCCTTTCACTCCCTCTCTCTCTCTCCTCCACAGCCCTCCCATAGATACATGCAGGGAGAGCAGACTCCTCCTTTCACTCCCTCTCCCTCTCTCCTCCACACCCCTCCCATAGATACATGCAGGGAGAGCAGACTCCTCCTTTCACTCCCTCTCCCTCTCTCCTCCACAGCCCTCCCATAGATACATGCAGGGAGAGCAGACTCCTCCTTTCACTCCCTCTCTCCTCCACACACCTCTCATAGCTACATGCAGGGAGAGCAGACTCCTCCTTTCACTCCCTCTCCCTCTCTCCTCCACACCCCTCCTCCCATAGATACATGCAGGGAGAGCAGACTCCTCCTTTCACTCCCTCTCCCTCTCTCCTCCACACACCTCTCATAGATACATGCAGGGAGAGCAGACTCCTCCTTTCACTCCCTCTCCCTCTCTCCTCCACACACCTCTCATAGATACATGCAGGGAGAGCAGACTCCTCCTTTCACTCCCTCTCCCTCTCTCCTCCACACCCCTCCCATAGATACATGCAGGGAGAGCAGACTCCTCCTTTCACTCCCTCTCTCCTCCACAGCCCTCCCATAGATACATGCAGGGAGAGCAGACTCCTCCTATCACTCCCTCTCCCTCTCTCCTCCACTAGTCTGGACACCTTCCACCCCGCTTTTTGTCATGGGGGCGTAAACCCCGGACCCAGAATTAACACCGGATGGCAATGCGCCTAACAACGTCTTTGTTGCCGTTAGCTTGACGCGGTGATGTTACCTAAACTAGAGTCTGATCAAAACAAAGCTAGCGTTACATAAAACAAAACGTTTATGCAATATGGCATCTCCGCCACCACCGCCTGACACACCGGTCAAAACGGTGAAAGAGGATTCTGATACTTGGGTCAAATTGTCAAGTTAACGTGAAAGTTGACGAGCTAGAAACGCTGCCATCCGGTCTAGGGCGGGCTCTAGGCGGGAACCAGTAGGGTGACAAAATCAATTGTGGGCGGGAGCCAGGCTCTTTCTCGCCGAGAAGAGCCTGGTGACGCGAGGTTACTCCTCCACAGCCCTCCCATAGATACATGCAGGGAGAGCAGACTCCTCCTTTCACTCCCTCTCCCTCTCTCCTCCACAGCCCTCCTCCCATATTGATACGCTGGTGAACCCTCATTTCATCATTGCTGTTGCACAATCTGTATGTCACTTTATAACGATGTTGCACAATGTCCATTTTGGCCACATAGAACATGTGTGCTTACAGGTGGCTTATCTTATTTTATTTAACTTTATTGTAGATAGGCTTAAATGCTGTGCTTTTTTTGTACATGTTTCTGACATGGTTTCTATGTCTGACATTTTTATTTTTGACTAGAATCGTTCTCTTGTGTGTTTTTTACTGAGATGTACTGACATTGGCTTCTGCTGTAACACAATAATTTCCCCCAGGGGATTAATAAAGTACTCTATCTATCTATCTATCTATCTATCTATATATCTATCTACCGTATGTATCTATATCTATATCTATATCTTCTTTTTGAAATGTAAGATTAAAGCTGCAGTAGGCATTTGGATCACACCCCTGCGTGGAGTCGACGTCTCTGCTGCAAAATGCGCTACATAATTAATGCACTACATAAACGCACTACATAAATAATAGGCTACATAATTCCCAACCATACAGGTCTGTGGTGTGAGGTACCAGTATTGCTTTTGAGAAAGTTGTGCCGGTGTTGTGCCAAAAAGTGATTTGCTGCCAGAAACTGATTTTGCTCCGTGGGACCGTGCACAGCGCTCTCCTCTCCCATGGCCGGCCCAAAACACCCAGGGCACCGACCCTCGTTCCCCTGGCCTAATCCAATTCAAAACGCAAATCACTTTTTGGCACAACGCCTGTAGTGTCCGGCCAGTACAGTAACCTCTTTCCCTGCAATTGCACGCATGCAAAACCAGCTTCTCCACAGCGCGGATGGGGCGACCGCAGTCAATGGCTTAACCAGAGTGGACAATTCTGACACAGGCTATTGAAATAGGCTAGAAGTAAAATCTCACATATTCCTACCCTATTAAAGAAACAAATATTTTTAGATATGTAGGCCTATGTTATATTGTTATATATATATATTTATGTTATAGCCGATATGAACCAAACGTCTAATTACAGTAAGCGCACGCTTTGGGACATGACTGTGTAATTGTGTGGCGGCCCTTTGAGAGAGAGAGAGAGGGGGGGGGGAGGGTCTCTCTCTCTCTCCCCCTCTCTCTTCTCTCTTCTTCTGGCAGTGACGCTGTGGCTTTTAAGGGGAGTGATCTCACCTTGTGAATCCTGTTATGGGCATAAACACGCCTATGGAGGTTTGCGCCGTGATGACGTGAAGCGTAGCGGCCCGACATGCCCACAATTGGGGCTTTGCGCGGTGCTATTCCAGCGCAAAATGGGCGTTAACGCAAAATTACCGCCGTTGCGATTGCGAAGATAGCGTGATCCTTGATCTCCAAGCACTGTGATTGGCCTTTAAAAGACCAATTAGATGAATGAATATCTGTGTGTTGTTTTGTTTATCCGTTTGTTCTGTGTCAAAGGCTCAAGAGTGGAAACTTCCCACTGCCATTAGAGGGAAGAGAGGCGTCGCTGGGGCTCTGGCTCAGAGCCAGAAGTCAAACTCCCTCCTTCCTCGCTCAGTTAAAGAATGATTTTGCCACTGTGAATATGATGCTTATTAAAACTAGGTCACCTATGTAGTAGAAATGTGCAAGGATTTTTGAAATTGGAGCTCTATAGCCAGAGAAAATGGAGGAAATGCTGTAGAGCAGTGATACTCAACGCCCGCGGGTGCCCCCTGTGTGGCCCGCGATGGAATTGCATTTTTTTTTTACACTGCACCTGAACGCAACATGCAAGATACCCGCTGAATAAGTGTTAAAAATGTTCATGTCATTCTGGCCAATACTCCACTTCTGTTATAGCATTTCAGTCTGGAATATGGAATATCTTTCAATAATCTATGATTTAGCTGCTAAATTGTCAAATACCGCCATCTGCTCGCTACCCAGGCACTTATGTATGTACTTAACCTAACTAACTATCTGGTGTGCACAACATTGTCAGACTAAACTCCGGCTGACACCCCAAAAACCTACAATCCGCTACAGAAAAATGTATATTGATTGTTTATTAACTGACCCCTCGCCTTCTATCATTTCACGAAAGTGGTCCCCGGGCAAAGCAAGTTGAGTATCCCTGCTGTAGAGCGTGCCTCATGATATATTTATGGTCCAAGGAGGCAGTGCCAAAGCAGCTGATTTGCTACCTGGCTAAGCTCCTCCATACAAAAAAAGTATTGCTACACAGGATAAATCACACCCGTTTTCAAAGGTGTTATGTGGATAAACTTACAGCGTGCTGAATGTAACGTTGTGTAGCAGCTGTGGTAGCAGCTTAGCTTAGCTAAACATCGCTCCTCTGTAGCTGCATTGGTAGCAGCTTAGCTTAGCTAAACCTCGCTCTGGTGCTCGCTTGACTCACTTCCTCTTCGGCCAAGTTGTAATAGTGGCGTAACATCTCTGCTCCGATATTAGCGTCACTGAGTCCAAATTTGCTAATATTCTATCAATATTGTGCTTCAAATACTGCTACAAATGATGGTGTACTCTTTCCACCTGGTTTAAGAGCTAAAACTAGCCTGGCTAAGCTAACATCACAAGTAGGCCTATAACTTATTACCTTTCTAGCCGTATATCATTTTAATCATTCAGTTCAGATTTATTCTTTACCAGAGTCAGAAAACGGATGCTACCGACGGTCATTTAGACACCATGCTAGCATAGACAATGCACCTAAGGCATTAGCAATCGATTGTGAAGTGTCGCCGAAGCTCGCCCCACGGCTTTGTCTCTGCAAAATCACTTTCCTCAACTATTTGGACATTTTAATGATGTATGCATATGAAATCTGATGTGTGTTGATGTACTAGCTGGCGTTCGCTGAAATTAAAAGCCTCACGAAAAGACCGCCAATCGTCTTTGTCCGAGTTTGGGAAATTTGTGTCCGTATTTGGACTCGGTTCCATTATATTGTAAAGCTAGTTGTTTGTCAAAGAGAAAGTCAGCAGCTAAAGTCATGCTGCGGCTGTAACAATAGCTTTGATGTTCGGCTCCTAGCCTAGCTCACTAGTCTAGTCACTGTTTACATTGACGTTACATGCGTCGCACACTAGTCACGCCATCTACCTGCGTCTTAGCCTCTTGCATTCAAGTGCCTAACACCACATCCGGTTCTGGTGACGTCCTCTACATTCCTACATTTTACCATCCTTGAAGACACCACTGTACCAAATCATGTAAAAATATAGCCACATGCGGCAATGGCGGGGGTTCAAGCCTTGCCCAAATTGAACACCTAATAGTCCTTGAGGCAAATTTGTAGAGCACGTTCAGGTGAACACGTGGAAAAAAGTTGCTTGAAAATGGGAGAAACAGCCTGGGAGTAACAAACGGGTGTGAAGTTATGGCATATTTTGTGTTAGGCCACGTCAAATTGCGAAATAGCATGTCAGAAATGCCATTCCAGATGAGGCTGAGAAGTTTGCAACCGATTATGGGAATGGACTTGATTTACTGCTATTACATGCTTATACCATAGACCCCGCCCACTTTCACCAATGATGACAAAACTTCAGATTTTGACTAGGACATCCTCCTTGATATATCTGCCAAGTTTCGCGATCATTGGACAAACAGGTGCAGAGTTACGGCTTTTTTGTGTTAGGCCACGCCCATTTCTGGCTTTTATGGCGCCCCCTTTTGGTCGAATTACACAGAATTTGACAGACATGGTCTGTGATGATCTCCGAACATCTCCAGCAAGTTTCGTGAAGATTCGTTAATCGGTCATGAAGTTATGATCATTTAGCTGAGAGGCCACGCCCTCTCACAACTTTAACGATTAATATCTCCGAAACGAAAGTAGATTTCAAAAATCAAAAAAATCTGGATTGTAGAGCTTGCTCCATAGATGCTTCCTGGTGATTTTGGTGGAAATCGGTCAAACGGTCTAGGAGGAGATGTGAAAAATTATTTAGATATTTAGATATTTTCAAAATATCTCGAAAATCCTCCAGATGGACCTTGAGGGTCCTTATGGCAAATTTGTAGAGCAGGTTCACCTGAACATGTGGGGAAAAAAACGCTTGAAAATCGGACAAACAGCATGGAAGTTATGAAAGTAAAACCTTTAATTATAGCGCCACCTTCAGGCTAATTCGAAAGATATTTCTTGAGCAGAAACTAGCACCCAATATCTGTCATTGTGCCAAATTTCAGGTCTCTGCCATTTACCAACTCACGGGAATTTGCGTTGAGGCAGATGAACAACGACAACAACAAGGACAAGACGAGAATAATAATAAACCGGCACAAAAACGGGGCTTGAACCCCTAAATAGGTAATTTGGTTACAGAAGCAGCGGGCAAACGAACAGGGAGCTCGGTGCTGGCAACATGGAGGGGAGTTAAACGCTGTTCATTTAAAGCTGGTTGCAAATAGGCAAAGTGGCCCTTTAAGTGATTTGTGGACTAAAAAACGTAACCCATCCTTCCATTGGCATGGAAGTGAATAACAGAATTTTCATTTTTGGGTGAACTATGGTCTACGGATTTATCAGGAAAGCCACTGAGAAAGGCTTTATCGTTGATAATGTGAGAGAAAATAAAAGTGTGGGCCAATTATTTGTGCCAGACTGGGTTAGTGACAGCTTTCAGACTTTTTGCAAATGTGGTGAATTTGAGTTTCAAAAAGAAAGTTCCCATCCTGCATTCCAATTTGTGGAGCCCAGTGACTCGAATAAGCAAGGGGAATCTCTCAAATTGGACAAATTCATCCCTACAAACAACTTAGAAGAGCTCTAGGCACTTTGACTATATAGGCATCTCTACTTTACTAATTGATTTGATAGCATTAAAAAACAAAATTCAATTGTGAACCCTGGGTAGGCTCTAGTGATGCATACAGGTGAACTTCAATGATGAAGACAACAGTCAGTGTGGGCCAAGATGCCAATTTCAGGCTATTTATTAATATAGGGTCAAAAGGTTGAAATTGGTTTGTCTTGCTGCGGTGGCGCAGCACGCCAGTCAGCAGGCTGATGCACTGGGAGTATATACTATCAGTGAGAAACAAAAAGGTTAATTACACACAAAATAAACCCTCTTTATTTTCCCAAACACAAATCACCCAAACTATTATCAGTGCCACAACAACCCTTAAATGATACCACCACAAATCAACAGGTGAACTCCCAACGCACCAACCGCTCCCGTGGCTGGAGGCCACACCAGCCGCAGAAAGGATAAAAGTCAGTATTTGTCTTAATCTGACCTAAACAAACATTAACAAAAAGTAAACGGCAACCAGCACTTTGCCTGTGGATTAGACATCAAACATTAATGTATGTCTTAATGAGGCAAATGAACATAGTTATAGTAGGAAAGTATTATACCTTGCCACTGCCACGAGGCTATGCCTGGACTCTCGACCCTTTATGCAAGAAACAATAAAATATAAGAAACAAAATGTTGGCAGACCCACAAAGTCATATTTACAATATTGTATATACAATACAATATACAATATTTCAATACAATACCTCGAGGTGCATTTGCACCCCTACATTACCCAACAATTAAAATAATCTTAGTAAAACACAGTTGCATGTTAAAATGATTTGCTTGGCCTACCCAGAGGACATGTGCACAGGGGTGATCTGGATCAGGAGTGAGCAGGCATGATGCTGACACACCTGTGCTCCATGAGCCTCTTATTAGTTTGTGTAACTCACTCTTGATTGGCCAAGGGCTGTCCTGGGTCCTAGTGTCCCCCTACCACACAATTAACAGAAATTGCATTTGCATGCAAGGAGGAGATCCTCAAGTTTAAATAAACAATGAGTGGTTATTATTAAAGGTGGCTCTGAATTAGTCATCAAATCAAATTCTGTAATAAGCATTTTAATATCTTTAAATAATTCCTCAGGATGAAATTACAAAATGTATATTTTTTCTCATGCTAGTATAGCCAGATAAAAGTATCAAAACACCTGTTGTCAAGCTCAGTCACTCAGTCTTGTCACATGTGGCTGTTAGGTATAATGATGTACCGATCTGTTTCTGTGGGCCTGAGCAATGTGTTGCTTTGCGTCTTATGTTGTTTTGAATGTACTGTTGCTGTTGTGTTTTTATTGTATTGTTTTATACATTGTTTTTACTGCTGTATTCTCTGTGTGTCCTGTAGGCCCATGTGGGCTGGGCACAGCAATGTGCATGACACCTTAATACATCAACAAATCAATCATATAGTGCACTCTATATGAATGGTTATATTTCTTTTGACTCTATGCAGATAGGCTGCTGTATGGTGAATGGATGTGCCTGTGTATGTGGCACTGTTTGTTTATATGACTAATACAGTGATTAATTTGTCTCTAATGCCTCAAATACCCTACCCAACTCTGACCAACTCTGAACATCTTTCACAGATTTTGAAAGACTGGGGAGTTTACACTACAAGACTTTTTCATTAAGATTTTTTATCACGACTGAACAACTGATTGAAATACACTACGACTCAGACCACCTGGAAATCACTGTTTGAAATACACTAGCCGATTGTCTCCATGACGACTCCCTCCAACTGAACATCGCCTCACCAAAACTCTCGCGAGAGCGAGAGTTAAGCCGTCAGCCCAGCATTGACAGACACTGAGAACTGTGTAAAAGCCCCGCTGTCAGGACTGCTCTATGCCCATCTGCGACACAGTTAGATTTTAGTTTTAAAATGCAGTTCTCAGCTTACTACCACAGCTTATCGCCTAGTGATAAGCAATGTTATGCATCGAAATTAACGTTGTTTAATGGGATATGTCTTACAGACCCATACGCACTGGCGCTGTCAATTGGCCAAGCCTAGTGGCCAGCAATACATATCGTGCATTCCTTTATAACTGGGGATAGCGTAGATAATTATTCTGTAACTTGCAAAGATATATTGTTATGTTGATAATGCACACAACTCAATAATGACATTATGTAACGTTACTTGGTCGTTAACTAACCGAGCGATGTGGCTGAGCAGCCTACAGTTTCAGGCAGCTTACCTGATTATGAAGTGCACTACAAAGTCGGGCATTTTTAATGATGTCCTCGTTCCAATCAGTTCAACTCAATAATGACATTATTTAACGTTACTTGGTTGTTAAAGGACGGCTTTACCGTGGGGAATATGCATATATATCAATCTCACGCCCCTAAGGTTTTAGAATCCGTTGAAATATTTTGAAATTGGAGCTTCACTGCCTGACCTATCAGGCATCTCTCACATTTTTAGGGAAGCCGGATGACGCGTTACACGTCACCCGGCTTCCCTCCCCGCTTGCGGAACTCGAGCGCCTATGAACTACAAGTCTTGTGAGCCATGGTCCCGCCTCTAGAGGTCCTCCACGCCCCTTCAGAGCTCTCGACGAAAAGCAAAAGGCAGCCATCTTGTTCACCCGCATAGCATACTGTAGCTAGGTTAGCTTTCCATAGCTCCTTGCCAAGAGACCATATCTCTGGAACGGAAGCACCAAAAGACACGGGACTGGCGGCATTGGAAAGCTCGTCAAATTTTACATCTAGTAGTAGGTGAGTTGAAGTAACGAAATCAACGCTGAGCAATGTACCCATTTTTACACATTTTTACAGAAAATAGTTACAACATCAGATGCGCGTAACTCCTACGAAAATGCCTTAAAATGCATGAAAAAATTTTTATGAAGACATCTCCCGACATATATACTACAGTTTACATTTGGTGCAATTTGGAGGCAATTTTATTTTCGATTTATTTCTTCTTCTTTGTATCTTTTATTGTCGAAGCCTTCTTCTTCTTCTTCTTCTTTGAGTTTTATGGCGGTTGGCAAACATATATGTGCATTACCGCCACCTACTGGAGTTTGATATCAGCCAAATGCCTGAGGGGTGGGCATGAAAACGAAGGCCACGCGAGCCCAGTGCATTGTGGGAAATGTAGTATTTCGGGTCCCCGCACCCGCCCCTCCCCTCCACCACCCCCCCCCCCCCCCCTCCACATAGAGTGGATTTCTGGTGATATCTCTGGCAGGAAACAACCAATTTCAAAAATTTCAACGGATTCGAAAACCTTAGGGGCGTGAGATTTAATATATATTCATATTCCCCACGGTAAAGCCGGCCTTTAACTAACCGAGCGATCGATGTGGCTGTTACTAGCAGCCTACTACAGCTTCTGATATGAAATGAGCGAGCACTGCAAAGTCGGGCATTTTTAACGATTTCCTCTTTCGGCTTGCAACCAAAGACACCTACGGTTAGCATTAAAAGCAGTATGAGTTGACGGGATTCGGTAAAACTTTAGTTTTAACAGACTGTTCAGTGTTGTGTTGTGTTCTATTGCGTGTGTGCGAGGCTGTGTATGTTCCCTCGAGTTGCATAGAACAGGATATGTGGGGAAAAGCTTGTTATAACGTTACAGCCTGGCTCTATCGTTTATTATTTTATTAACCAAGTGTGAATAGGCGGACCCGAACACATTTTTTTTATTCACCTTTTGTGTACCGCCCATGGTACCGCCCTCCTCTGCTTTCATTGGCTGTTGATGGAACATTGAGTTGAGTCCAGTTGGGTTGAGTCGGTGGAGCAGTATACACTACGCGATATCAGCGGCTGGATTTCAAACATGTTTGAAATAATCGTGTGGCTCCGACTGGCGTCATCTGGCAGTTTACACTAGACGATTAGAAATCTGCACCCAGTTTACACTAACAGATTTCGGTGCTAATTGGTGCTAAGACTGCAGACAACTGGTCACATCTGGGGACAAATAGAGCCAACTAGAGCCAACTAGAGCCATCTGAGCCCAACTGGAAATCCTATGTAAAATCCTAGGAAATGTCTTGTAGTGTAATCTCAGCTTAAGATATAGCACATTTTAAACTTTTGGTGTAACTTGTGAGTATAAACTCTTGATTTGTGTGTGCTGCATAGAGCCATGACTAACTGGACTCAGTCTTAACATACACAGTGTAGCATAGGTCTAAATACACACAGTCACACGGGATTGTGTCTTTAAGGAATTAAGTTGATGAGTCTTCATAGGCTATTGCTGTTTGTTTTGCCTGCCGTTAGTCTGATGCTTCGTTATGCACAAAGTGCGTAGATTTGACTTGGCTTATACATGTAGATGGGAATGGTATAACATGGTTAAGATATTGTGGCCTGTTGTGCTGCTGGATTGACTGTGGTGACCGGTGTGTTTCGATGTTTATTGGCTCACCTTTGACGTTACTTGCAAGCTGTCCCCTCTCTCTCAGTCTGTCTCTCTCTGATTGGTCGGGTTGTTTGTGTGACCTCGTATCAATCTGTGGTGTTGACATTAAAGTTCACTCCACTCATCTTTGTTGATCTTAAAATAAGTCCAGCTGATATGAGAGTCCAGCGCTGCTATAGGTCTCAGGGCTGTATTACTGAACGGGCCTACCGGGCCCAGGCCCAGGGGCCCGAGAGCTCAGGGGGCCCATGAGCTAGAGTCTCTTCGCAGGCCGCCACAGGCGAAGAGACTCTAACTGATGGGGCCCCTGAGCTCACTTCGCAGCTGAGACTCTAGCTTATGGGCCCCTGAGCTCACTTCGCAGCTGAGACTCTAGCTTATGGGCCCCTGAGCTCACTTCGCAGCTGAGACTCTAGCTTATGGGCCCCTGAGCTCACTTCGCAGCTGAGACTCTAGCTTATGGGCCCCCTGAGCTCACTTCGCAGCTGAGACTCTAGCTTATGGGCCCCTGAGCTCACTTCGCAGGCGGCCTGCGAAGAGACTCTAGCTCAGGGGTGCCCAAATTCTTTCCCATGAAGGGCCAAAACTCAATCTGGGTGGAGGGCCGAGGGCCAAAAATAAACGTTGTGGAATTACATTAAAATGCATTGTGTTTTATAGAAAATTAACATTCTAAATCTAAAATAACATTTCAATCTAAAAACTGTAATTCCAAATTATTATCAGCACGTGAAACATGCCACAAGGGGCAGTAAAACCCTAGACAAGTGCTACAGCAATGTGAAAGCCGCATATCGGTCGCTCCCAAGACCAGCCTTCGGCAAATCTGACCATCTCTCCATGTTTCTCCTGCCCACCTACTTACAGAAGAATAGACTATGTAAACCAGTCGTCCGCTCCATACAATGCTGGTCTAAGGATGCTGAAACACAGCTAATGGGGTGTTTCGACTCGACTGACTGGAATGTTTTTAAATCTGAGGACTTGGATCAATATTGCGACTCTGTTGTTTCATATATCAACTTCTGCATCGACTCCTGCATCCCGCGCAAAACGAACAAGCAACATCCCAACCAGAATCCATGGCTCAACTCCAACGTCAGAGCCAAATTAACTGAACGCGCTAACGCTTTTAAATCCGGGGATGTCACACGCTATAAGCTAGCAAGATACTCGCTGGAGCGGTCAATAAAAGCTGCCAAGCGCTCCTATGGAGACCTGATTGAAGGCCACTTCAAGGAGAACGACCCTCGACGTATGTGGCAGGGCCTGAGCTCTGTCACCTCATACAAACCCAGGAGCCTGGCCATCACAGCCTGTGATGACCCCTCACTCCCAGATGTTCTGAACAATTTTTACTCCAGGTTTGATGCTATGAACACTGAGCCTCCTGTCTTCACACCCTCTAACCCCAGTGATCTGTCTGGGCTGACTGTATCAGAACATGAGGTCCGGAAGGTCCTGTCTAGGACCAAAGTCAGGAAGGCCGCTGGACCAGACGGCATTCCCCCCCGGGTCGCAAGATCCTGCTCCGAGCAGCTTGCCCCCGTGCTCACTGACCTTTTTAACATGTCACTGCAACGTCGTATTGTCCCTAGGAGTTTTAAAGAATCTATTGTAGTCCCGGTACCTAAGAAAACACCTGTTACATGTCACAATGATTACAGGCCTATTGCCCTCACCTCAGTGCTCATGAAATGTCTAGAGCGTCTAGTGCTGGACTACATTAAGCGTCAGATCCCTCCTTCTCTTGACCCCTGGCAGTTTGCCTATAGAAAAAATAGATCCGTGGAGGACGCCATTTCCTTAGCCTTGAACTCCGTCTACGAGCACCTAGACAAAAGTAAATCTTATGTCAGAATGCTTTTTATTGACTATAGTTCTGCTTTTAACACGATCATTCCCTCACTCCTCATCCACAAACTGCAAAATCTTGGTCTGTGCGATGCTGTTTGTGAATGGATCTTTAGCTTTTTAATTCAGAGACCCCAAAGAGTGAGGATCGGTAACAATCTGTCTGAGACTCTTGTCCTCAGTACCGGCTCGCCTCAAGGCTGTATTCTTAGTGCCTTTTTATTCACTCTTTTTACTCATGACTGTATTGCCCACTTCCTTAACAATCTGATTGTAAAGTACGCGGACGACACCACCGTCATTGGGCTCATAAGCTCAAATGACGAGTCCAACTACAGACTGGAGGTGGAAAATCTAGTCAGGTGGAGCGAGGCTAACAACCTCATACTTAACGCTTCTAAAACAAAGAAGCTCGTCATCGATTTCCGCCGCACTAAGGGACCCCACCATCCCATTCTAATCAACGGCTCTGAAGTCGAGATGGTTAGGGATTTTAAATTTCTTGGTGTCACCATCTCTGATGACCTCACTTGGCACTCCAATACTAAAACAGTCATCAAAAAGGCTCAGCAACGGCTCTTCTTCTTAAGAAGACTAAAGCATTTTACCCACAACAGTCAGGTCCTCCTTAATTTTTATCGATGTATCATCGAGAGTATCCTCACCAGCTCTTTCACCATATGGTTTGGTAATCTTACTGTGAAGGAGAAAACATCTCTAAACAGAGTTGTGCGCCATGCTCGCAGGGCAACCGGGGCCGACCTGCCTGCATTAGAAGAGCTCTACAGCTCTAGACTTCTGGCCCGTCCTTCTAGCATTGTTAGAGACCCCGCAGGTCATCCAGCCGCTAACCTCTTTAACCTACTTCCCCTCGGCAGATGCTACCGCTCTATAAAATGCTCTACCACTCGTTTTACAAAGAGCTTTTTTCCAAGTGCGGTACGCAGTCTGAATGACCTTAATACCAAACGCTAGATCCTACACCCGCCAAGCTGTAGACCATGCCTTACTTTTTGTTGCTTTTCCTTTGTATAAGATGTCTTATACCTAACTGTACATGCAATGTTGCCTCTATGCATAGGCACTTTATCTTAATTCATGTGCACTTTAATTATCTTGCACTTTAAAACTTGAGCTGGTGAACTCGGTTCTATCCAATATGCACTTGTCTCCTTTTATCTTTTTAAAATTTTAACCTTTTTATTCCTTTTATTCTTTTTACATGGTATCTAAATGTTTTTATATGCTGTCCTGTGATTTGTTATGTATGTTTTTAAGCTCCTAGCACCCCAATTCCAATGCAGTCCCTACTGTAAATGGCAAATAAAGTGACTTGACTTGACTTGAATATAATAATCTACTTTTTATCTGTTTGGTAATTGTAATAATTTGCGATTGGTTATATATATTTAAAAAAACATCTGCATTTGTGGGGAGCTTAAACATTTAATCAGTAAACACCCAGTTAAAAACAGTTGTATTTTCCACCTTTGTAATCAAGAGAGAAATTTGACTTAATTCACAACTTGAAAAATCCTCAAGGTACTTTGAAAATCAGCTTTATTGTCCATCTTTTGTAAACAATTTGCCATGACAATTTGCAGGGATGCAATCTCAGGAGTGAACACAGTATATCCGCAGCCACATTCAGACACTGTTTCACAAAGTCACCACATGAAAAAGCGTGTCCACCCTTTGCAATCAGTGCAGATATCTGATAACTTGCCCGAGTTGCATTCTGGATAAAAAAAATCGGGGCAATTTTTTTTTTTTTTTTTTTTTGCGCTGTGAGGGGGGGCCCGTGAGGGGGGCAGGCCCAGCGGCCTGTGAAGTCATAATCTGTCTATGATAGGTCTGACTCACGTAGGCTAGCTGTTGTTGTTCTTGTTGTGACACAGCAGGTCTCTGCACAGCATGTTGCTCAATGTTTAGGCATTTGCGTGATAGTTTGGCCATTTCAAGTTTATTTTATGGGGGGGGGGGGGGAAGCCCACGTCATCCCAATTCCAAGGGCAATTTTGGATTTTTTAATACACCGACCCACGCTAACCTCTGACCCTGATATATATATATATATATATATATATATATATATATATATATATATATATATATATATATATACACACACACACACACACACACACACACACACACACACACACACACACACACACACACACACACACACACACACACACACACACACACACACACACACACACACACACACACACGGTGGCTCAGTGGTAGAGCTGTCGCCTCACAGTCAGAAGGTCCTGAGTTCGATTCTCGCCTGGGACACTGTGGGCGCTGTGGTTGTGTTCCCCCCCATATCTTCAGTGCCTACTGCCCAGGTGGGGCATCTCGTCGTAAGGGCCTTTCTCTCTGTGTGGAGTTTGCATGTTCTCCCCGTGCTCCCCCCAGGGGGTTCCTCCGTATATAACCCCCCCACTAAAAACATGCAGAAGATCAGATCGTCATCCGACCACTGACGACAACATCCGAAGTTGGTCCCCGGGCGCTGTACGAGAAAGCGACCACTGCTCCTGGCCTGCCCCCCGGAGGAAAGGACATGCCTGGATGGGTTAAATACAGAGGACACTTTTCACCGGCCACCGTCAGCATGAGTGTGTTGTGGCCGCATGCATGTGTTGTGGTGTTCGTGTGACAATAAAAGACGGGCTTGTCCCGTTACGAGAGTTAAAAAAAATATATATATTACATTATGGAACGTACATGACCATCATTTATTTCAATGTAATAATAGAGCTCAACAGGCACGTGACTTTTCGTGACGTAATTTGCCCCGGAAGTAAGTTCCGCCTCCATTTTCTCCTGAGACAATTCGATAAATCCAAATACAACGAGTTTTAAGGCTGGAACCAAGCCAACACGTGATCCAGAGAATCTTGAGTGACCATAAAACATTCGGTTTAAGCGAGAACAAAACATAACAACGGGGGAAAGAATCAATGGAGAAAACCGAACTTACTTCGGGGCAAATTACGTCACGAAAAGTCACGTGTCTGTTGAGCTCTATAACCCTAATAACCCTAACCCTCAGAGGGAACAAAAGGCTCCTGGCCAATCCCTGTGCTTGACTGCTGTGTAGGCAGGCGCAGGGCGTGGTCTGCCCAAATCTGCGGTGACGAAAGCGACGAAGACGCTATTTTAGTCATTCTCCCGACAAAACTATAGGCTATTATTAGAGAGGTAACTTGATCTGGAGTCGGCCTGGAAATTAACTGAATGTAAAGTTATTGTTTGCTTTATTTTAGCGTATTACCCTCCCAGTCGCCGTTTCCCACTGTCTCCAAAATGTGCATGGATCAAAGGTAACGCACAGGTGCTCACGCCACCCACATTCTCCCATTAAAGTGGTTTTAGATCACTTCCGTGCATATGCACCACTTTCAGGCCCCTTTTGTGTGCTATCGACGGTAATGAGACCCTCGATTTTCTAGTAAAGGATTGGAAGATAATGTGATGATATTGGAGAATGAATGCACACGCAGGCACTTTGACTATATAGGCATCTCTACTTTACTAATTGATTTGATAGCATTCAAAAACAAAATTCAATTAACAGAAATTGCATTCGCATGCAAGGAGGAGATCCTCAAGTTTAAATAAACAATGAGTGGTTATTATTAAAGGTGGCTCTGAATTAGTCATCAAATCAAATTCTGTAATAAGCATTTTAATATCTTTAAATAATTCCTCAGGATGAAATTACAAAATGTTAATTTTTTCTCATGCTAGTATATCCAGATAAAAGTATCAAAACACCTGTTGTCAAGCTCAGTCACTCAGTCTTGTCACATGTGGCTGTTAGGTATAATGATGTACCGATCTGTTTCTGTGGGTCTGAGCAATGTGTTGCTTTGCGTCTTATGTTGTTTTGAATGTACTGTTGCTGTGATGTTTTTATTGTATAGTTTTATACATTGTTTTTACTCCTGTATTCTCTGTGTGTCCTGTAGGCCCATGTGGGCTGGGCACAGCAATGTGCATGACACCTTAACACATTCACTGCCAGCCGTTTTTTTTTTACTGTAGGTAGCTTCTGCCAGAGGTTTTTTTTGAGGATTCTGGCTCATTTTACAAGAGCCGAGGATTATTTTCTTCTTCGACTTTGTGAACACAAAGTTCACAAAAGTACTAATAGAATGTGTGCTTTCTCTGTCTAAAAGAGTTAGTTTGTAGAGTTAGTAGTTATGTAGATATTAGCCGTTGAGTACAGCATGGTTTCAGCGTCTGAGACTGAAAGCTGAGATAATCGCAGTTTTGTGAAATTCAATCAAACAGGCAGAACAGTCACTTTAACCATTTATTTTTGGCATCAGTGAGAGATCAGACATCTAAACAATATAGTTCTGAACGCCCTCTCCTTCAAACTCCTCCCTCCGTGGGCGTGTCTGGTGGCTTTCAGCAGCGTTTGTCACAAGCAAGTTTTTACTGCCTGTCTGAGCAGTGAGCAGCCTCCCTCCCTGGCGGCCCCCTCGTCGGCGAGTGTGGATGGGGCTCACTCGTTTCTTGGGTTTGAGAGCTTTGATGAAGCTTTGTGCGATTCTAGGCTTTATGCTGCGTGTTTCAAAGTGTGTTTTCCACCCAGTCTATTTTTGGAACCCCCCACCGTTGTGCGCCCGTGTGCACCAGCGTGAAAGCGTTTTCGCCTACAGTATGAGAATGAGGCTCGTTCGTTTCTGGGTTTTCGGTTGAGCTCAGCTGGAATGAAGCTGCGTGCGATTCTGCGCTTTCTGCTGGTGTTTCAAAGTGTGTTTCACCCATAATCTATTATGCAAATTTGCAATCCCCCACCGCCAGCTCCCAGCGCGATAATGCGCGAAAGCGAAAGCGTTTTCGCCAATCCATTTTACAGTATGAGAATGGTTTCCTCGCGCGTTCCCCTGCAGTTTTGGCTCTGCTTTTTCTAGTCTGGAGAGCACTGTCGCCACTTAGTGGGTCGGTGGAATGGGTTGTACACGTTCGGTGGCTCCAATATTTTTATAGGAGACGTGGGGGGCGTTGATCCACGTCCCACCGTCAAATTTTTTTTTTTTTTTTTTGACGACTCAACTCGTCATTGGCAGTGAACGTGTTAATAAATCAATAAATCAATCATATAGTGCACTCTATATGAATGGTTCTATTTCTTTTGACTCTATGCAGATAGGCTGCTGTATGGTGAATGGATGTGCCTGTGTATGTAGCACTGTTTGTGTACATGACTAATACAGTGATTAATTTGTCTCTAAGATATAGCACATTTGAAACTTTTGGTGTAACTTGTGAGTATGAACTCTTGATTTGTGTGTGCTGCATAGAGCCTTGACTAACTGGACTCAGTCTTAAAGGTCCCATTCCGTGCAAAAGCTGTTTTTACTTGTAAATGCATATATACTGCTGTCATCCCTCCCTGTAATGAGTGGTCACAAGCTCAGAACTGCCACAGTTGGATTTGTCCCTATCCAGCTTCCCCCTGCAGTCTCCTTCAAGCCACGCCCCCTAACGCTCTGTTCCCCAGACGGGGTATCGGGACGTCACGATGGTCCTCAAGCATACTGCGCGGGTCTCTCTCACACAAGCTACCTGCACCATTTTGTCTATAACCACAAAATTAACACTTCTAGCTGGAGCGACGCCAACTGTACGTGATCCAGCAACTGCGGAGGGTAAGTCTAGGCATTTTGAGATGTCCTCTTTAGCGTAGCAACCGTTAAGTTAGCGATAGCTCGCAACCTAGCGTGCTGGTCCACAGACGCTAATCTGATTGGCCGCTGGGAGCCTGGGGCGGGCTCTCCCTCAGCGGCCAATGGGAACTGTTAGTTCTGAATATATTATAGAAACAGACCATTCTTGGGAAGCGACGAGATGAGGAAGTGAGAACTCAGTCACAACAAACGGGGTTGCTATATTTTCGACAAATTAATCCAGAATCATGTTTTATGGACCAGAGACACACGTTTTTAAGAGGTTACAGCTGCACGAATTGGGACCTTTAACATACACAGTGTAGCATAGGTCTAAATACACACAGTCTTCAGCTCATTGAAGTACACACATGCATAATGTTGGGTTGGAGATTTTGCTCTCAAATTGAAAAACAGTGGCCCTCCTTGTCTAGCAGTATAGCCATTCACACCCTAGCCTATCATATTATTATTGCTTCTTATATCAGTGGTTTGCAAACTTTTCACACAAAGTACCACCTGAGAAATGCCCACCATATGAATGTATGAGAGGGAGGGGGTCCCGCGTACCACCAGTGGTACCCGCACCGTGCCACAGGTTGAGAACCACTGAGCCCGCCCATGTAAATGATTAAGCTCCCCCTTAGCTCCCCCAGCCACAATTGTCTGGAGCCGCAACTGACTGGTAGCAATCTGATCTGATCAGAGAAGCAATCACATTGGCGGGATTGTGTCTTTAAGGAATTACGTTGATGAGTCTTCATAGGCTATTGCTGTTTGTTTTGCCTGCCGTTAGTCTGATGCTTCGTTATGCACAAAGTGCGTAGATTTGACTTGGCTTATACATGTAGATGGGAATGGTATAACATGGTTAAGATATTGTGGCCTGTTGTGCTGCTGGATTGACTGTGGTGACCGGTGTGTTTCGATGTTTATTGGCTCACCTTTGACGTTACTTGCAAGCTGTCCCCTCTCTCTCAGTCTGTCTCTCTCTGATTGGTCGGGTTGTTTGTGTGACCTCGTATCAATCTGTGGTGTTGACATTAAAGTTCACTCCACTCATCTTTGTTGATCTTAAAATAAGTCCAGCTGATATGAGAGTCCAGCGCTGCTATAGGTCTCACTCACGTAGGCTAGCTGTTGTTGTTCTTGTTGTGACACAGCAGGTCTCTGCACAGCATGTTGCTCCATGTTTAGTTAATGTTTTAGTTATTTGCGTGATAGTTTGGCCATTTCAAGCTGCGCAGGGCGTGGTCTGCCCAAATCTGCGGTGGGTTAACTATCAATGGGTGGGTTCCATCAGAGCCATGTATTGCTCTGGGTTCCATAAAGACGGGTCCAGGAGGGAGAGGGGGTGGAGCCAGAAGGGAGGGAGGGAGCGGCAGTGGGTATTTACAGTAAGAGGCAGAGGCAAGCCTGAAAACACATGGAGCTGATGCTGAAGATGGAGGGTCCTGTTTCTCTGCTGGTGTTGTTGTGCTGCGGTGCCGGCCTGGGGGCTCCAGCCGGAGATGAGGGGGCGGTCAGCGCTGACCCTGCCTCCACTCATGACTGGCATGGCCTGATGGGAGCCAGGATGCAGAGGCTGGAGATTCAGAGTGCAGGTACTTCGGGGGGGGGGGGCTAGATGGCCAACAGAGGGAGCACTGGGCGGGGGACAATGGTTAGTGAGGTTGGGCAATGAGGTGGGCGACAGTATGTATATATATATATATATATATACAGGGGCGGTTTTAGCATCAGAGCTTTGGGTGGGCTCAGCCCACCCAAAGGTCATGGACCACTGAACCCCTAGGGGGGTCCGGGGGCATGCTCCCCCGGAAGAAAATTTTGTACAGTTTCAAGTAAAAATGGATCAAACTGGCGCACTTTGAGATCAAAATGAAGAGACTAGATCTATGAAGAACTACACACATCAATATTTTTTTTTACCGTTCTGTGGTTTTACAGCAATGAAAAAATAATTGTTTCCCTATATATACTATATATATTCTGCATACAGGTTACTATATGGTAGAATTATGCTTGCATAAATAATACCAAAATCACTTCAGGGGAGTTTCAAGTAAAGTAACATTTTGCTTTGTAGGCAAAACAAAAGTAAAATAATCGGAGAAAATGTACTTTAATTTTGAACAACAGCACTACAACGGTGGCATTACAAATGGTATTATGAAATTATTGTGTGAAAAAACAAGAATGCCACTTTTTTCATGAACTTTAAGCAGAAAATTAAAAAATAGTTTTAAAGCAAAAATAAATAATAAATAAAGATCATTTTAACATTGGCTCAACCAGCCCATCTTACTGACCACCAGGGGTCCTGGTCCTCAATCCCTTTTTATTACTCCCATGCCACTGGTACTGTACACAAACAAGGCTGTTTAAATATCTGCCTTGCACTCCCTTAGAGCAGGGGTGTCAGACTCATATTAGGTAGAGGGCCGGATTTGTTCAACTGAGACCTCATGGGGGCCGGATTTTTTTTTTACTAAAATCAATTCGACTCATTTACCCATTTACTTCACAAAAGAAATACTGCTCTTTCCATTTCTCTTGAAACTGCCTGCATTCCGTGTCAACCTTTCTCTTTTTCGACAGCATCTTGTTCAGGGGCGGACTGGGATCATAATTCAGGCCGGGCATTAGATACCAAGCAGGCCAGGCCGATACGGGCTGACGCATGCGCCGGCGTCAGAAAAATTTGGGCCGTTTAAAGCTCAATTTGGGCCGTTTGAAGCCAGATGTGGGCCGTTTGAAGCCCAATTTGGGTCGTTTAAAGCCAGATTTGGGCCGTTTGAAGCCCAATTTGGGCCGTTTGAAGCCCAATTTGGGCCAAGTCCAATTTTACAATGAGATGCACCCACTTTAATCCTGAATAAAGTAATAAAACCACTAGTAAACCAGTATCTCTGACATCCCTGCCTTAGAGGGAAATAACAAGCCTGTAAGAACTTTTATTGAGATACTGAACTAACATCACAGAAAGACATAAGTGATGCCATGCACGCATGTTAAGCTATCGTCATCATCACATCAGACAGGCTGTGTAAAGCAGCCACTTGCGATTCTGAAGGGCTTAATTTCATTCAGATAACAAGGGACCCGTTTGAAAATGTTTGTCACTTATGCCCATATGTTTCTCAAAAAACATCACATCCATTTACACCCGCTTACTGCGAGCTAGCATGACATGGCTGGCTGGTGCCATGGTAGCCTACCTACCTTCCTCCAGTCCACCTGTTTGTCTGGCAGGCACAGCGACAAGTTCTTTTGTTTAGCCTACGACAACGTTACGTGCTAATTTGCATATCAATATGCGCTAATTAAGTAACTACTAACGACTCTGACTGCTCAATGCTCACCTCAGTTTCATTGATCATGAGTGGGGAGAACGATTGTGTGGACTGTGGAGGACCACTTCGCTGCTGTACTGTGTGTGTGACCTGTGTGAATTGATGTGGGATTAGGCAGATAGATGGAGGAGGGAGCGCCTCCGCAGCCGCGGTTCTAGAAACTTTTCGGGTGGGCTGAACCCCCCTAAATTTTTGTCTCAGCCCACCCTAAGAACATAGAGGGGGGGGGAAACATGCACACAGCGCATTGAGTGTAGTCAGAAACGGCTACTAATGACCACCATGGATTTGGAGAGGGATTAAAAAAAAAAAAAAAAAAAAAAAAAAAAAAAAAAAAAGTTTTTTTGCCTCTATTTTTTTGGGTGGGCTGAGACTATTTTTGGGTGGGCTAAAGCCCACCCAAAAACGGCCTAGAACCGCCCCTGTATATATATATGGAATGTTTAGCTAGGCTGTAGCACTATTTGTTTAAAGCCTGTTGTTGTCTTCAGTGTTGGTCCACAGAGTGACGGAGGCAGCAACTCTCAGAGCAGAGCTGCAGAAGAAGGTGGAGGATCTGCAGAGCGAGAAAGCAGGTGGGACGCCCCACACACACACACACACACACACACACACACACACACACACACACACACACACACACACACACACACACACACAGATTTTAATTATTTATGTCCAACTAATTACAAGATACATTAGGGCAGTCAGATATTCAGTCAGTTACAAAGGTTCAGAAAGAAAAAAAAAGGCTCCTCTAATCGAGGACTGAAGCCTTGCACATGTTGCAGGCTACATTTAAATTAAGCCCTATTTACCACTTTGGAATATGTTTTTATGTAGGCTATTCATTTTTGTGCTCTCAAGTAGGCTAGATGTGTTTAACCCCGCCGATCGATTGCAGCTGAACGCTGAGTGGAGAAATATCACTAAACTGGCGTAAAAAGGTTACATAAACGTCTCCAAAGCGCATGAAGCTGAGGCTGACGTTGGGTTGGACATGGTCATACATGCCAGAATACCCTACTACATCTAAGCAATTTAATATGGGATCGCCTACACACAGATTATTCATATCTAGGCTACTCCTGCATTTTGCAGCTGCAACTGTGTTGCTTTTGGCCTGTATGATGTGATTGAACTTCATATTATTTTCAGGGTAGTCCTTGTATGAAATATGGAGATATGCGATTCTGCTGCCTATAGCCTATGTGACCACAAAATAGGCTATTTTTTATAATTAAATATATGCTTGCACGTACGTGTTGATTCAGTTCAGCAGCCTTTTTTCATTTTATTATCATTATTTTTTTATTGATAGCCTATTAGCCTATAGGAATTATTCCATCAATGCAACCAAACACATCACGAGATCTTTGAGCCTATTATTCATTGAGCCTATGTTTGTATGTGACAAAGTGTATATTAGAGAGGCTGACAGTTCTGCTAGATGGCCAACAGAGGGAGCACTGGGCGGGGGACAATGCTGGTTGGGCAATGAGGTGGACGACATATATATATATATATACCGGTATATATATATATATATATATATATATGGAATGTTTAGCTAGGCTGTAGCACTATTTGTTTAAAGCCTGTTGTTGTCTTCAGTGTTGGCCTACAGAATGACGGAGGCAGCAACTCTCAGTGCAGAGCTGCAGAAGAAGGTGGAGGATCTGCAGAGCGAGAACGCAGGTGGGATGCCCCACACACACACACACACACACACACACACACACACACACACACACACACACACACACACACACACAAACACACACACAAACACACACACACACACACACACACACACACACACACACACACACACACACATTTTAATTATTTATGTATGTCCAACTAATTACAAGATACATTAGGGCAGTCAGATATTCGGTCAGTTACAAAGGTTCAGAGGAAAAAAGAAAAAAAACATATGGCTCCTGTTGAATTAATTGAGGACTGAAGCCTTGCACTTGTTGCAGGCTACATTTCAATTAAGCCCTATTTACCACTTTGGAATATGTTTTTATGTAGGCTATTCATTTTTGTGCTCTCAAGTAGGCTAGATACGTTTGACCCCGCCGATCGATTGCAGCTGAACGGTGAGTGGAGAAATATCACTAAACCGGCGTAAAAAGCTTACATAGAAAGCGCACGGAGCAATGCCAGAATAGCCTACATCTAAGCAATTTAATATGGGATTGCCTGCACACAGGCTACTCCTGCATTTTGCAGCTGCAACTGTGTTGCTTTTGGCCTGTATGATGCGATTGAACTTTTCAGCATAGTCCTTGTATGAAATATGGAGATATGCGATTCTGCTGCCTATAGCCTATGTGACCACAAAATAGGCTATTTTTTATAATGAAATCTATGCCCGCACGTACCGTGTTGATTCAGTTCAGCAGCCTTTTTTCATTTTATTACCATTATTTTTTTATTGATAGCCTATTAGCCTATAGGAATTATTCCATCAATGCGACCAAACACATCATGAGATCATTATTATTCATTGAGCCTATGATCTAACTACGCCTACGGATTTTGGAAATTTAGACTGAGATAGATTACACATTACTTCCACTCGCAAAAAAGACATGCAGGTTTTATTGAGTTTATTGAGAGGGTGAATTGAGCTGCTGTAGATACGTGGAGGCAGAAACCGCTCTTCAAAGAAATGACTGATGTGAATAAAAGCAGTAACTTTAGACAGTCATTCGGGAACAGACTAATAATATCTAACACGGATTTTGATTCTGCCATACAGTAAAGCTTCACGATTTGCGCTTTGAATGAATGAGGAAATAGGCGTGTCTGGCGCTGTAAAAGCTGGAGCAGTCCATATTGTGATTGGCTAGTTGTTATAAACCACGCCTCTTTTTCGGGCACGAGCTCGGTGCACGAGCATTTTCATGTGTACGCGCTCTCAACTTGATTAGAAAAACCTGGATCCACTTAACGAGTTGAGAACTACATTCATGGTATGACTTAACTAGAATCTCGCTAGATGGCAATTATCTGGTTAAGCCAAACCAGATCAAGGGACAGATCCTGGATCTGCTTATCCTACATTAATTTGTGGTTAGCCCTCTGGTTAAATAAAGGTTTAATAATAATAATAACAAAGCCCATGTTCATAGCAACTGTTGACTTCTGCTGACCAAAACAACTGTGCAGATCTGCGCTTGTTAAGCGGTGCAGCTTAAGAGAACATGGAAACGAATCAGCAGGGCTAGTGCGTTGGTAGATATAGGGCCCTATCTTCCCCCTGGCCTTAGGCGTTAAACTGGCATTAAACGCATAAACGCGCTTTGCGCCTGACTCGGGAAGATAGTGTCGTATATTAAATAAATTGGGAGAAGAAAGAGATGAACCACAGAAGCGTGATGTAGTCTATTAAAGTGTCTTTTATTTGAATGAACAAGTTGTGGTATGACATGGCAGAGCCATGGAGAGCTGTCCAGAATGTCTTCTCTACCCTTTGACCCTGAGTCTCAACTTATATAACCTCCCTTCATTAAGAAACTCCCACTCTCATAATGTTACGCCCCACTCTATCATCCAATCGAATCACTGCTCAAATGTATGTGTGTTCCCAAGTGGACACAGTTGCGTGTGTCACCTGTCACTCAATACTGACTTGACACCTAAATCCTTTTCATCCATAGAAAGAGGTCTGGGATGTCTCCCCTCTCTCTCCCTCTCCCTGTATCAAACAAATGGCTAGCTTCCCTAATGATGGCAATAAAACGTCCCTACATCCTCTATGCTCCCTTCCCTCAGATCAAACCCAAGCGCAGGCACGTGCACACATAGACATGAAAGGGGGCTTGAGCCCTTGCCTTTTCTTCAGTCTGTAAAAAGTGCCCTTTTTTATTTTTTATTATAATACATTTTTCATTTTCATTCCAACAACACATGAACAAAACAAACAGCTCAGACACATGAAAAAATAAAATAAAAAGTGCCCTTTCCTGACCATGAATGCATTTCTAATGATGCTTTGTATGGAAATTGCCCTTTCCATGCCATCACTGAAGGCAGCATTCAAAGAGAAATGCCTTTTCCGAGCTCTCTTGGCCTTGAATGCACCATTTGTAATAGGGCTCTGCATGGAGCAGTGTTTTTCTAAACCGCCCCTGAAGGCACCAACCCAAAAACGCACGTGGCCCATCCCCACCCACTCCAGCAGTGCGCACTCCACTCAGCCAGAGCAACCATGCAGACGGACAGCAGCAGCACAGGCGCACACAGTCTGACAGATATATCAGTCAGTCAACGTGAATCAGGTATGTGTTTGTCAAAGTCTCATCCTAAAATGAGATATTCCTCTAAATCTGGTTAAAATCGGAATATTTAAAATGAGTTATACCCCTAAATTGGCCTTCAAATTGCCTCAAATTTCTGTAGTGCCCTTTTATGAATTTGAGCCCCTGCCCCTCTAATGTTCTCTGCACGTCCCTGCCCAAGCGTGTACATGTAAAGTGCATGTGAGTGTGTGTGTCCCTTAAAAGTCAGTATGCGTTTTGTTCTGTGTGTGTGTGTGTCCGTTGCCCCACCAAACGTTTAGCATTTACGACCATGTGAACCCAAACACCTCCTGTCTCCCTGTCAGCTGCCATCTGCCTTCCACTACTCAACTAAGTTAACCAACACTAAACTCCTATCAAATAATGAATAGCATTTATGAATGCACTAGTAATTAATGATTCAATAGACCAGATACCACAATAGCATCCTGTCCTCACGCGGAAGAGGCGTGGCGCAGTGCCAGAATAGGCCAGAATGGGCGTTTCGGCCTTAAATACCGGCCTAACGATATCTTCCCCCCTGGCGTTAATTTAGAGCTTAGCGCTTTTCAAAACCAGGCCTTATAGAATGTTGAAAAAAATAGTTTAGAATGCAATAAAATAGAATAGATTGGGAGATTACAGCATGCAGTGGCAACCCTTCTCAGGCTTTGGGTGAAGCTGTAATGCACCGTTGATTTGTTTTGTTTAGGCTATCATAATAATGGCCCATCCCTATATGTGCAGGATCCAGACACACAGCAGCAGAGTTGCTACTGTCTTTGTCATTTTCATTTTGGAACATTTTGATTAGCAATATTAGGTTTTATTACCCCCCCCCCCCCCCCCGAAATTAACAAAAAATATTACTAATATTCCTAATTAATATGTATTATTATTAAATTCAGAGAATTGACATTATAGGCATGTCAATCGTTTTATGTGAGAGAAAGGGAGAGAGAGAGAAAGAGAGAGAAACGGGAGAAACCTTTGTATGCTATTTATTTTTTCTGTGTGCAAAGCATAGTAGTTTGGATTATTTCCAAATGTTTCCGCCTGTCTGTGGCAGCGGAGCTTTCCGAGGTGCTGAACAAGCGGGGGGATGCTGGCTGCAGTCACCTCCTCGCTGGGGCTCAGCTCCAAATCAGGGTCGCCTGTTCTTGCAATGCCAGACGCCGAGCTGACGCTGGCAGCTATTCTCCGCCAGGTTTCGGTCCTCCCGGCGGGGTGATTTCCCTCCCCAAACAACTGTGCATGGTACTTTTTAACCTGGATTGATAGATGAATGAATGACTGAGTAAAGATTTGTTTTGTAGCTATTCAAAATTGATGCTGGACAGATATATCACCTCATGCGCCAGCACAATTTTCTCCTCTAGAGAACTTCGCTGCTCTGTTTCTATCTTAAGTTCTGCCATTATCTGATTATTGATCACAATGCGCCAGCTGCCGCCAATCTGGCTTTTAAAGGGGATAAAATAAGCCACTCTGATTGATTGATTGATTGATTGATTGATTGATCGACTGAAGATTTTATTGAGAATTAACATATTTGTCAGAGCCTGTGGGTATGCGGGAGGGAGAACATATATAGGGAAAAATAAAATACACCCAATAATCCCAATAATAAAATATTTAGAATCAAAGAAAATAATAAAATCCAGTAAAATAAATAAAATAAAATAAAATAATCAGATCCAGTAAAAGTGATAGGTTTAATTACTGGTAATGGCCATAAGAAGAAGCCTGTTTCATGATACTTTTGTCCACAACCGGACTGGATTCGCTTACTCCTGGATCGGAGCTTGGAAGGGAAGATTGTGATTTGTTTACAGGAGGTCACCAATGACCACAGTTGTGAATAATTCTACGTTTAAAAGGCGTGGTTAAGTGGTTAACATCAAAGTGTATTAATTAGTGGAGCTTTTCTGTATGTCACAATCAAGTTTCAAGTTTCAATACTTTATTGCCATTCAACATCGTTGATAGGAATTAGGGGGCACGGTGGCGCAGTGATAGCGCTGTCGCCTCACAGCTAGAAGGTCGTGGACTCGATTCCCACCTGGGACGCTATGAGCGCTGAAGGAGTGCGTGCCCGTCCGCATGTCCTCGAATGCCCACCGCCCGGGTGGGGTCGTCTAAAGGGCCTTTCTGTGTGGAGTTTGCATGCTCTCCCCGTGCTCCCTGGGGGTTTCCTTCATATAGCAACCCCTCACCAAAATATGCAATATCCTGGTCGCTGAAGTGGTGCCTCCTCTGGTCGTTCGGTGCGCCTGTTCAGAGGGAGGGAAACTCGTTGGAATAGCGTGATCCTCCCACATGCTATCAGTGAAGCTTCCCCTGTCAGGTGAAAAGAAGCGGCTGGCTACTGCCCATGTCTCGGAGGAAGCATGGAGCCAGTTTCGGCTCTCCCCAGATCGGCAGAGGGTGGAGCAACAACCAGGATAAATAAATTAAAATTAGCACCAACTAAAAATGGGATAAAAAAAATAGTGAAAAAAATATAAAAAACAAAAAACAAAAAAACAAAACATCGTTGATAGGAATTTGGTTTAGTAAGCTCACACAAAACACCACGACATGAAGACATACAATCCCCCTCACATGTGACATACATTCAAACATGAAATTGAAAAGAGAAAAATATGTGCATACAATGCATAAAGTGCAAAGAATACATACCAGTAATTTAGAGCACCAATACATTACCTAAATAAAACAACACTCCCACAGGGAGGCTACAGGACCACGACCAGCTGTGGTAAATGATGCCATAAAGTCTGCGTTGGATACGAGTCTGTTACTGAAGGACTGTCTAAAAGTTACTGCTTTCATTCACATCAGTCATTTGATTTCTGCTGCGGTATCTACCTCAACGAGCCTACAGCAGCTTATACTCAATAAAACCTGCATGTCTTTTTTGCGAGTAGAAGTAATATGTAATCTGTCTAAATTTACAAAATCAGTAGGCCTATTTAGATCATAGATTTAACATTAGAAATATAGGCTCTGAATCAACACAGTGCGGGCATAGTTTTCATTGATAAAGATAGCCTATAAAAATAGGAGCTCCGTTGCACACAGAGCACCTTAGTGCGCTTTGGAGACGTTTATGGTAAGCTTTTTACGCCGGTGATTTAGTGATATTTCTCCACGCAGCATTCAGCTGCAATCGGCAGGGTCAAACGCAGTGTTGGGAAAGTTACTGAAAATTGGTAATTAGATACAGTTACTAGTTACTTCTCTCAAAAGGTAATTGAATTACTTTAAAGTTACCAGTTACTTCAAAGTAATTAGTTACTAGGGAAAATAACTTTTGCGTTACTTTTAAAAGTCTGCTTCGATTGTTATTAATGCACACATTATGTTAGTGTTGCTGTGCCACAGTGTGGCATTGAACATTCGCTTATTGGGGAGGCTTATAGCCTATCAAGGTCATTAGCCTCTGGGGCTCTGGCTGCAGCTCTTTCCCCGGACTAGGTCTGAGGATCAGAAACTGGGTAATCCTCTGAAGTTGTCCGTTATTTTCATGTCCTAAAGTAACTAGTAACTAGCCCAGTTACTAGTTTAGTAACTGTAACTGAGTTACTGAATTTGAAAAAGTAATTAGTTAGATTACTAGTTACTGAAAAAAGTAGTTAAAGCCCCAATCAGTAAGATTTTTGACATTTTTTACTGTAATATAACTGTTTTTTAGTCACAGGACATGGTGTATTGACTTTTAATAGGAAGACCCTCGTCTTTATTTATCCCACACCGCCCTCCATTGGCCAGCACTGGGACTAAGCAGTTTGTCTGTCACGTCCCGTAGCAAGAATAAAGAAAAAAAGAAAAGCATGCGCGCATGCGCTGTACAGCGGAAGCGCTGTGTTCATGAAAACGAGGAAGTAACTCGATTCGGATTTGCTACGAAAATGATGTTTCACGGAACTATGGATTATTATTTCATCACGTGGTGAGTACCCGATGTCACAACATGTACATAGAGCTTCTGGCGCTGTGTTTTGTTGACTTTGAACGGCGATATCGTTATCGATACTAATGCACGCAGAGGGCGCAGTGGAAAACTTACTGAATGGGGCTTTAAGTTACAGTAACTAGTTACTTAGTAACTAGTTACTTAGTAACTAGTTACTCCCAACACTGGTCAAACGTGCTACTTGTGAGCAACGTATTCCATAGTGGTAAGTAGGCTTAATTTAATTATGTACCACAAGTGCAACACTTCAGTCCTCGATTAATTCAACAGGAGCCATAAATGTTTATTTCTTTTGTGATTTTCATTTGAATGCAATCTACTTTTCATATGGGGATCCTATATGAATGGCAAATCGCTGTTTCCAGATAGCTGATTGGTCAGAAGGTGGGTCTTCATGGGTTTTGATCTTATCCTCTGAACTTAACCTGCTCCAGACCCGGTTAGCTGTACAGCATGAGTTACCATGGAGATATATCTCGGTAAGAAGTGAACTAGCGTCGTAGCACGGCAAACCCAGGGTTAAACCAGAAGTTACCTCGCTAAGCCACTAATCTTGCCTCGTAGTATAGGCCTCAGACCAGAAGAGAGGAGAGGTGTGACAGTAAAGAGACTTTAAGAGGCAAAAAATACATTTCCTCATGTGCATGCACTAAAGCAGGCAAGAAAAACACTTTGCGCCATGTTTCCAAGTCCTAAAAACACCCCTGGCCTATAATATATATCAGCACATCATAAGTTGGCCAAGAGCGCCATCTATCGCATGGTGGTCAAAACACGGATTGATCACGGACGGATCACATTAATGGCAGGGAATGAGTGAAACGTTTGTTGTGATTTTGTCTCTGTGCTTCCAGCTCAAGACTCTTCAGTGACGTCCCTCATAGGCAGAGTGAGCGACACAGAGAGGGAGGTGAAGAAGCAGAACGATGACGCAGGAGCTCTCAGAGCTGATCTGAGCGCTTCCAGGGCCGAGCTGCAGCTGCAGAAGAAGAAGGTGGAGGATCTGGAGATGGAGAACAAAGGTGGGACACCCCGGGGAGTCACACATCAGGGCTGTAGTCAAGACACTTTGGTCGAGTTTGAGTCGAAACTGAGACCGCAAAACTACCAGTCCAAATCGAGACCAATACCCGAGCAATGTGTTATTAGGCTATTTTTCCTTAATGGTAATTATGAGGAGGTAGGTTTAGTGATAGGCTATTTGCCCTTCATGGTAATGTATGAGGACGCCTACACACAGATTATTCATATAGGCTACCCCTGCATTTTGCAGCTGCAACTGTGTTGCTTTTGTTTTGGCCTGTATGATGTGATTGAACTTCATATTATTTTCAGCGTAGTCCTTGTATGAAATATGGAGATATGCGATTCTGCTGCCTATAGCCTATGTGACCACAAAATAGGCTATTTTTTATAATGAAATCTATGCTTGCAAGTACGTGTTGATTCAGTTCAGCAGCCTTTTTTCATTTTATTATCATTATTTTTTTATTGATAGCCTATTAGCCTATAGGAATTATTCCATCAGTGCGACCAAACACATCATGAGATCATTATTATTCATTGAGCCTATGATCTAACTACGCCTACGGATTTTGGAAATTTAGACTGAGATAGATTACACATTACTTCCACTCGCAAAAAAGACATGCAGGTTTTATTGAGTTTATTGAGAGGGTGAATTGAGCTGCTGTAGATACGTGGAGGCAGAAACCGCTCTTCAAAGAAATGACTGATGTGAATAAAAGCAGTAACTTTAGACAGTCATTCGGGAACAGACTAATAATATCTAACACGGATTTTGATTCTGCCATACAGTAAAGCTTCACGATTTGCGCTTTGAATGAATGAGGAAATAGGCGTGTCTGGCGCTGTAAAAGCTGGAGCAGTCCATATTGGATTGTGATTGGCTAGTTGTTATAAACCACGCCTCTTTTGCGGGCACAAGCTCGGTGCACGAGCATTTTCATGTCCACGGGCCTTCAACTTGATTAGAAAAACCTGGATCCACTTAACGAGTTGAGAACTACATTCATGGTATGACTTAACTAGAATCTCGCTAGATGGCAATTATCTGGTTAAGCCAAACCAGATCAAGGGACAGATCCTGGATCTGCTTATCCTACATTTGTGGTTAGCCCTCTGGTTAAATAAAGGTTTAATAATAATAATAACAAAGCCCATGTTCATAGCAACTGTTGACTTCTGCTGACCAAAACAACAGTGCAGATCTGCGCTTGTTAAGCGGTGCAGCTTAAGAGAACATGGAAACGAATCAGCAGGGCTAGTGCGTTGGTAGATATAGGGCCTATCTTCCCCCTGGCCTTAGGCGCTAAACTGGCATTAAACGCATAAACGCGCTTTGCGCCTGACTCGGGAAGATAGTGTCGTATATTAAATAAATTGGGAGAAGAAAGAGATGAACCACAGAAGCGTGATGTAGTCTATTAAAGTGTCTTTTATTTGAATGAACAAGTTGTGGTATGACATGGCAGAGCCATGGAGAGCTGTCCAGAATGTCTTCTCTACCCTTTGACCCTGAGTCTCAACTTATATAACCTCCCTTCACTTAAGAAACTCCCACTCTCATAATGTTACGCCCCACTCTATCATCCAATCGAATCACTGCTCAAATGTATGTGTGTTCCCAAGTGGACACAGTTGCGTGTGTCACCTGTCACTCAATACTGACTTGACACCTAAATCCTTTTCATCCATAGAAAGAGGTCTGGGATGTCTCCCCTCTCTCTCTCTCTCCCTGTATCAAACAAATGGCTAGCTTCCCTAATGATGGCAATAAAACGTCCCTACATCCTCTATGCTCCCTTCCCTCAGATCAAACCCAAGCGTGTGCATGTAAGTGCATGTGAGTGTGTGTGTCCCTTAAAAGTCAGTATGCCTTTTGTTCTGTGTGTGTGTGTGTGTGTGTGTGTGTGTCCGTTGCCCCACCAAACGTTTAGCATTTACGACCATGTGAACCCAAACGCCTCCTGTCTCCCTGTCAGCTGCCATCTCCTTCCACTACCCAACTAAGCTAACCAACACTAAACTCCTATCAAATAATGAATAGCATTTATGAATGCACTAGTAATTAATGATTAAATAGACCAGATACCACAATAGCATCCTGTATTTACGCCGAAGAGGCGTGGCGCAGTGCCAGAATAGGCCAGAATGGGCGTTTCGGCCTTAAATACCGGCCAACCGATATCTTCCCCCCTGGCGTTAATTTAGCGCTTAGCGCTTTTCAAAACCAGGCCTTATAGAATGTTGAAAAAAATTGTTTAGAATGCAATAGAATAGAATAGATTGGGAGATTACAGCATGCAGTGGCAACCCTTCTCAGGCTTTGGGTGAAGTTGTAATGCACAGTTGATTTTTTTTTTTTAGGCTATCATAATAATGGCCCATCCCTATGTGCAGGATCCAGACACACAGCAGCAGAGTTGCTACTGTCTTTGATCTTTTTCAAATGGGATAGCTGTCTAACTACACATATTTGATGTATAAAAAACATTTTAATTTCGGAACATTTTGATTAGCAATATTAGATTTTATTACCCCCCCCCCCCCCCCCCCGAAATTAAAAAATTTACTAATATTCCTAATTAATATGTATTATTAATAAATTCAGAGAATTGACATTATAGGCATGTCTATCGTTTCATGTGAGAGAAAGGGAGTGAGCGAGAAAGAGAGAGAAATGGGAGAAACCTTTGTATGCTATTTATTTTTTCTGTGTGCAAAGCATAGTAGTTTGGATTATTTCCAAATGTTTCCCCCTGTGGCAGCGGAGCTTTCCGAGGTGCTGAACAAGCGGGGGGATGCTGGCTCCAGTCACCTCCTCGCTGGGGCTCAGCTCCAAATCAGGGTCGCCTGTTCTTGCAATGCCAGACGCCGAGCTGACGCTGGCAGCTATTCTCCGCCAGGTTTCGGTCCTCCCGGCGGGGTGATTTCCCTCCCCAAACAACTGTGCATGGTACTTTTTAACCTGGATGGATAGATGAATGAATGACTGAGTAAAGAGTTGTTTTGTAGCTATTCAAAATTGATGCTGGACAGATATATCACCTCATACGCCAGCACAATTTTCTCCTCTAGAGAACTTCGCTGCTCTGTTTCTGTCTTAAGTTCTGCCATTATCTAATTATTGATCACAATGCGCCAGCTGCCGCCAATCTGGCTTTTAAAGGGGATAAAATAAGCCACTCTGATTGATTGATTGATTGATTGATCGACCGACTGAAGATTTTATTGAGAATGAACATATTTGTCAGAGCCTGTGGGTATGCGGGAGGGAGAACATATATAGGGAAAAATAAAATACACCCAATAATCCCAATAATAAAATAGTTAGAATCAAAGAAAATAATAAAATTCAGTAAAATAAATAAAATAAAATAAAATTCATATGGTAACCCCTCACCAAAACATGCAATATCCTGGTCGCTGAGGTGGTGCTTCCTCTGGTCGTTCGGTGCGCCTGTTCAGAGGGAGGGAAACTCGTTGGAATAGCGTGATCCTCCCACATGCTATGTCCTATCAGTGAAGCTTCCCCTGTCAGGTGAAAAGAAGCGGCTGGCTACTGCCCATGTCTCGGAGGAAGCATGGAGCCAGTTTCGGCTCTCCCCAGATCGGCAGAGGGTGGAGCAGCAACCAGGATAAATAAATTAAAATTAGCACTAACTAAAAATGGGATAAAAAAAATAGTGAAAAAAATATAAAAAAACAAAAAACAAAAAAACAAAACATCGTTGATAGGAATTTGGTTTAGTAAGCTCACACAAAACACCACGACATGAAGACATACAATCCCCCTCACATGTGACATACATTCAAACATGAAATTGAAAAGAGAAAAATATGTGCATACAATGCATAAAGTGCAAAGAATACATAGCAGTAATTTAGAGCACCAATACATTACCTAAATAAAACAACACTCCCATAGGGAGGCTACAGGACCACGACCAGCTGTGGTAAATGATGCCATAAAGTCTGCGTTGGATACGAGTCTGTTACTGAAGGACTGTCTAAAAGTTACTGCTTTCATTCACATCAGTCATTTGATTTCTGCTGCGGTATCTACCTCCACGAGCCTACAGCAGCTTATACTCAATAAAACCTGCATGTCTTTTTTGCGAGTAGAAGTAATATGTAATCTGTCTAAATTTACAAAATCAGTAGGCCTATTTAGATCATAGATTTAACGTTAGAAATATAGGCTCTGAATCAACACAGTGCGGGCGTAGTTTTCATTGATAAAGATAGCCTATAAAAATAGGAGCTCCGTTGCACACAGAGCACCTTAGTGCGCTTTGGAGACGTTTATGGTAAGCTTTTTACGCCGGTGATTTAGTGATATTTCTCCACGCAGGGTTCAGCTGCAATCGGCAGGGTCAAACGTGCTACTTGTGAGCAACATATTCCATAGTGGTAAGTAGGCTTAATTTAATTATGTACCACAAGTGCAACACTTCAGACCTCGATTAATTCAACGGAGCCATAAATGTTTATTTCTTTTGTGATTTTCATTTGAATGCAATCTACTTTTCATATGGGGATCCAATATCAATGGCGAATCGCTGTTTCCAGATAGCTGATTGGTCAGAAGGTGGGTCTTCATGGGTTTTGATCTTATCCTCTTAACTTAACCTGCTCCAGACCCGGTTAGCTGTACAGCATGAGTTACCATGGAGATATATCTCGGTAAGAAGTGAACTAGCGTCGTAGCACGGCAAACCCAGGGTTAAACCTGAAGTTACCTCGCTAAGCCACTAATCTTGCCTCGTATAGGCCTCAGACCAGAAGAGAGGAGAGGTGTGACAGTAAAGAGACTTTAAGAGGCAAAAAATACATTTCCTCATGTGCATGTGCTAAAGCAGGCAAGAAAAACACTTTGCGCCATGTTTCCAAGTCCTAAAAACACCCCTGGCCTATAATATATATCAGCACATCATAAGTTGGCCAAGAGCGCCATCTATCGCATGGTGGTTAAAACACGGATTGATCACGGACGGATCACATTAATGGCAGGGAATGAGTGAAACGTTTGTTGTGATTTTGTCTCTGTGCTTCCAGCTCAAGACTCTTCAGTGATGTCCCTCATAGGCAGAGTGAACGACACAGAGAGGGAGGTGAAGAAGCAGAACGATGACACAGGAGCTCTCAGAGCTGATCTGAACGCCTCCAAGGCCGACCTGCAGCTGCAGAAGAAGAAGGTGGAGGATCTGGAGATGGAGAACAAAGGTGGGACACCCCGGGGAGCCACACATCAGGGCTGTAGTCAAGACCACTTTGGTCGAGTTCGAGTCGAAACCGAGACCGCAAAACTACCAGTCCAAATCGAGACCAATACCCGAGCAATGTGTTATTAGGCTATTTTTCCTTAATGGTAATTATGAGGAGGTAGGTTTAGTGATAGGCTATTTGCCCTTCATGGTAATGTATGAGGACGCCTACACACAGATTATTCATATCTAGGCTACTCCTGCATTTTGCAGCTGCAACTGTGTTGCTTTTGGCCTGTATGATGTGATTGAACTTCATATTATTTCCAGTATAGTCCTTGTATGAAATATGGAGATATGCGACTCTACTGCCTATAGCCTATGTGACCACAAAATAGGCTATTTTTTATAATTAAATCTATGCCCGCACGTACGTGTTGATTCAGTTCAGCAGCCTTTTTTCTTTTTATTATCATTATTTTTTTATTGATAACCTATTAGCCTATAGGAATTATTCCATCAGTGCGACCAAACACATCACGAGATCATTGAGCCTATTATTCATTGAGCCTATGTTTGTATGTGACAAAGTGTATATTAGAGAGGTTGACAGTTCTGCTAGATGGCCAACAGAGGGAGCACTGGGCGGGGGACAATGGTTAGTGAGGTTGGGCAATGAGGTGGACGACATGTATATATATATATATATATATATATATATGGAATGTTTAGCTAGGCTGTAGCACTATTTGTTTAAAGCCTGTTGTTGTCTTCAGTGTTGGTCCACAGAATGACGGAGGCAGCAACTCTCAGAGCAGAGCTGCAGAAGAAGGTGGAGAATCTGCAGAGAGTGAATGGTGGGACGCCCCACACTCACACACACAGACACACACACTAGGGATGTTCATCAATTATCGAAAATCGATAATTGATCGTTAAGGATTGGAATCGATCCTGTGGCATTTGGATCGATTTTTTAATTATTAAAAAAAAAAAATAATAATAATAAATAAATTGGGACTAGGTTTGGGTGGAATTCGTTCCTCCTCGCCCCACTCCATTGCACAGCCGACTAACGTGAGGTGGAGCTTCATATAGTCTCTAGTTTTCTGGCTGGGCACGGGCCTTTGTGCCAACAAAACTGTTTTAAACATGGGAAATTCACACCGGCATGCGCCGGGGACAGCAGTGTTGGAGAGGAGACACATTGAAATAAAGAGTTCATTGAGGAGAACACGTTGTCTTTCGTATTTTCTGCCATAGGCATTCATTTTGTAAAAAAAAGAAAAAAAAAAAAATTGAAAATATTGAACATTTTCTAAGTATTAATATGATCGATAATCGATAATTGATCGTTAATTTTCACCGATTATCGATTTTGGAAAATTTTCAAAATGAACATCCCTAACACACACACACACACACACACACACACACACACACACACACACACACACACACACACACACACACACACACACACACACACACACACACACACACACACACACACACTTTAACTCATTGAGTGCCAGCCACTTTTGGAGAACGGACGCTCCCAGTGCCAGAGTTTCAGAGCATTTTCAGTGATTTCTCGAGGCCCACAGAATATTGTGTGATATTACTATGTAAACACCGAACACGCACAAAGAACGAGCTGACTCTATTGTATCATCAGCAAAAAAAAGTTTATTGATACCATTTTCCGTTCTTTAGTTATGAGCCGGAGAAGATAGGTCGTTTTGAGCAAATACAGGCGTTTCAAATTAGAAGCTGAGTTATTCCGCCTTTTGTGAAATTAAGCATATCAAGCACATTCACTGACTCTGAAGATAATATTTTCTGATGTAGTGACGTGGTGTAGTTGTGTGGTGCCTGCGTGCCCCACCCCCCTCTCCCCCCCCTCAGCTGCAAACTCCTCCCCACACTAACACACAGCCTAACACGCACCCAGTCTATTTTCAGAGTGCTCAGTTTTTGTGCGCCGGCTCCCAGCGCGACACGGAAGAGCCAAACCGGACTGCTGAGAATGCTTTGGCCCTTCGGCGTCGGGAGCTGCTTTTCTGGCGGCTAATCGTGTGGAGAAACTATGCAGACAGACCGACAGAGGCAGAGGGGCTCAGTTGTGGGCGCGGATTGACTGCTGTCCGCAGCCAACGTCAGCTCCAGACAGAGCAATCTATATGGCTCTGGCTGCAGCATGAGCAGTTTCTTTTTCATCACGGGGCTTTTTCCTGCTGTTTTCCGGACCTTTCTCTAATCTGGAGAGCACTGTCGCCACCTAATGAGTCTGTAAAATAGGTTATACACCTTCAATAGCTACAATATTTGTACAGGAGATGCCTGAGGCTTTGATCCACGTCCCACCGTCAAAAAACGCATTTGACGTCGATCGACGTCCTTGGCACTCTACGTCACTATTTACTTTGACGTCGATCGACGTCCTTGGCACTCAATGAGTTAATTATTCATGTATGTCCAACTAATTACAAGATACATTAGGGCAGTCAGATATTCAGTCAGTTACAAAGGTTCAGAGGAAAAAAGAAAAAAAACATATGGCTCCTGTTGAATTAATTGAGGACTGAAGCCTTGCAATTGTTGCAGGCTACATTTCAAAGCCCTATTTACCACTTTGGAATATGTTTTTATGTAGGCTATTCATTTTTGTGCTCTCAAGTAGGCTAGATACGTTTGACCCCGCCAATTGATTGCAGCTGAACGGTGAGTGGAGAAATATCACTAAACCGGCGTAAAAAGGTTACATAGAAAGCGCACGGAGCAATGCCAGAATAGCCTACTACATCTAAGCAATTTAATATGGGATCGCCTGCACACAGATTATTCATATCTAGGCTACTCCTGCATTTTGCAGCTGCAACTGTGTTGCTTTTGGCCTGTATGATGTGATTGAACTTCATATTATTTTCAGCGTAGTCCTTGTATGAAATATGGAGATATGCGATTCTGCTGCCTATAGCCTATGTGACCAGAAAATAGGCTATTTTTTATAATGAAATCTATGCCCGCACGTACCGTGTTGATTCAGTTCAGCAGCCTTTTTTCATTTTATTACCATTATTTTTTTATTGATAGCCTATTAGCCTATAGGAATTATTCCATCAATGCGACCAAACACATCATGAGATCATTATTATTCATTGAGCCTATGATCTAACTACGCCTACGGATTTTGGAAATTTAGACTGAGATAGATTACACATTACTTCCACTCGCAAAAAAGACATGCAGGTTTTATTGAGTTTATTGAGAGGGTGAATTGAGCTGCTGTAGATACGTGGAGGCAGAAACCGCTCTTCAAAGAAATGACTGATGTGAATAAAAGCAGTAACTTTAGACAGTCATTCGGGAACAGACTAATAATATCTAAGACGGATTTTGATTCTGCCATACAGTAAAGCTTCACGATTTGCGCTTTGAATGAATGAGGAAATAGGCGTGTCTGGCGCTGTAAAAGCTGGAGCAGTCCATATTGGATTGTGATTGGCTAGTTGTTATAAACCACGCCTCTTTCGCGGGCACGAGCTCGGTGCACGAGCATTTTCATGTGCACGCGCTCTCAACTTGATTAGAAAAACCTGGATCCACTTAACGAGTTGAGAACTACATTCATGGTATGACTTAACTAGAATCTCGCTAGATGGCAATTATCTGGTTAAGCCAAACCAGATCAAGGGACAGATCCTGGATCTGCTTATCCTACATTTGTGGTTAGCCCTCTGGTTAAATAAAGGTTTAATAATAATAACAACAAAGCCCATGTTCATAGCAACTGTTGACTTCTGCTGACCAAAACAACAGTGCAGATCTGCGCTTGTTAAGCGGTGCAGCTTAAGAGAACATGGAAACGAATCAGCAGGGCTAGTGCGTTGGTAGATATAGGGCCCTATCTTTCCCCTGGCCTTAGGCGCTAAACTGGCATTAAACGCATAAACGCGCTTTGCGCCTGACTCGGGAAGATAGTGTCGTATATTAAATAAATTGGGAGAAGAAAGAGATGAACGACAGAAGCGTGATGTAGTCTATTAAAGTGTCTTTTATTTGAATGAACAAGTTGTGGTATGACATGGCAGAGCCATGGAGAGCTGTCCAGAATGTCTTCTCTACCCTTTGACCCTGAGTCTCAACTTATATAAGGGGGCGGCTGTAGCTCAGGAGGTAGAGCGGGGTGTCCACTAATCGCTTTGGATAAAAGAGGTCGGTGGTTTGATTCCCGCCTCCTCCAGTTTGCATGTCGAAGTGTCCTTGGGCAAGATACTGAACCCCAAATTGCTCCTGATGGTGTGCCAGCACCCTGCGTGGCAGCCTGCCGCCAACGGTGTATGAATGGGTGAATGTACCTACTGACTGTAAAGCGCTTTTATTTACAAAATCAGTAGGCCTATTTAGATCATAGATTTAACGTTAGAAATATAGGCTCTGAATCAACACAGTGCGGGCGTAGTTTTCATTGATAAAGATAGCCTATAAAAATAGGAGCTCCGTTGCACACAGAGCACCTTAGTGCGCTTTGGAGACGTTTATGGTAAGCTTTTTACGCCGGTGATTTAGTGATATTTCTCCACGCAGGGTTCAGCTGCAATCGGCAGGGTCAAACGTGCTACTTGTGAGCAACATATTCCATAGTGGTAAGTAGGCTTAATTTAATTATGTACCACAAGTGCAACACTTCAGTCCTCGATTAATTCAACAGGAGCCATACATGTTTATTTCTTTTGTGATTTTCATTTGAATGCAATCTACTTTTCATATGGGGATCCTATATGAATGGCGAATCGCTGTTTCCAGATAGCTGATTGGTCAGAAGGTGGGTCTTCATGGGTTTTGATCTTATCCTCTGAACTTAACCTGCTCCAGACCCGGTTAGCTGTACAGCATGAGTTACCATGGAGATATATCTCGGTAAGAAGTGAACTAGCGTCGTAGCACGGCAAACACAGGGTTAAACCTGAAGTTACCTTGCTAAGCCACTAATCTTGCCTCGTAGTATAGGCCTCAGACCAGAAGAGAGGAGAGGTGTGACAGTGAAGAGACTTTAAGAGGCAAAAAATACATTTCCTCATGTGCATGTGCTAAAGCAGGCAAGAAAAACACTTTGCGCCATGTCTCAAAAGAGCTGTGGGACTCTGTCAAAGAAATGACAAATTTAAACTCAGAAAAGAAGGACATGTATGCACACAATGAGCTAGGAAAGGCAAATGAACTTAATATTTTTTACAAACGTTTTGACTCTGAGTCTGCTAGGAATGTTAATGAATGCAGAAAGCTGCTAACCACAGTGGTGTGCGACCCGGTAATGAACAGAATAGTAATTGACCAAAGTGCTGTGACCAATGTTTTTAAAAAACTGCACATCAAAAAGGCCAGCGGGCCAGACCGCATCTCTGCTCTACTTCTTAAAACTTTTGCTGAGGAGCTGACTCCAGCTTGGAGTCCTCTATTCCAGCTGTCAGTAGACTCAGGTATTATCCCTGCTATATGGAAAAAAGCTGTAATCATTCCTGTTGCAAAAAAATCATGTCCTAAGGAAAATAATGATTTCAGACCAGTAGCATTAACATCAATAGTGATGAAATCATTAGAACGTATTATAGTAGAAAAACTACGTGAGGAGGTAGAACATCTCATAGACCCCCACCAATTTGCTTATAATAGAGGTAGAGGCACTGATGATGCTCTAAATTCTACAACTCACCTGATCTTAAAGCATCTTGAGAATTCCTCAGCGTATGCTAGGTTGATGTTTATGGACTTTAGCTCAGCATTTAATACTATTCTCCCTCAGATCCTGTTAAACAGGCTGAAACAGATGGATGTCAACCCTTACATAATTAGATGGTACAGTGCTTTTCTCATAGAAAGGCAACAGCAGGTAAAAGTGAATTCCACTCTCTCTGACATACAGGTCATAAGCACGGGAGCCCCTCAAGGCTGTGTAAGCTCTCCTTTTCTTTTTATAGCATATACAAACTATCTGAAGAATCAGTATCCCAACAATTATATAATTAAGTTTTCAGATGATACAGTTATACTCAGTTTATTGTTTAAAACTTCAAATGTTGACATGTACAAACAAGAGCTAGCAGAGGTTGTGAAGTGGTGTGAGGAGCAGAACCTCATTCTAAATGTTAAAAAAACGAAGGAAATTGTTTTTGACCCTAGGTCTGTGGGGGATCACAGTCAGATCCTGATCCATGGGGATGGAGTAGAGCAGGTGACATCGTATAAGTATTTAGGAATTTATTTTGATTCTCAGTTAAACTGGGCCAACCAAGTTGATTTTGTATGTTCTCGTATTAACCAGCGCTTGCACTTTCTGAGAAGGCTCAGGGTCCATGGAGTGGAAAAAAACATCATGCTGCTGTTCTACAGGGCAGCCATTGAATCCATCATCCGCTATGGCATCACTACATGGTTTGGTAACCTGTCCGTTAAACTTAAATCACAACTCCAAAACCTAATTAAGAGGGCTGGTAAAATTATCGGTATGCAGCCCCCATCTCCTCTCCAAGAGATCTTTGAGGAGACGGCGAGGAAGCAGGGCCTCAAAATTACCTGCGACCCCAATCACATCCTCCATAAAGAGTATGAGATGCTGCTGTCAGGCAGAAGGTACAGGTTACCAAACTGTAAATTAAACAGGTATACATTTTCCTTTGTCCCACTGTCCATTAAAGCACTCAATAGTAAGAGATAACGCAGACCAACTTAGTACAGCTCATCATGTTCTATTCTTAGGGAAGCGGTGCAATACTTAATAATTTTTCATTTCAACATTTTCTCTTTTTTTGTGGAGGGCTGGTGCAATATTTTACCACTGGGTATGCTTGATGTATATGTACACTGTAGGAATTTAATGTGAATTGTCGTCTGATTGCACTGTCTATATGTTATATGTATATGTCTAAACGCTGTGTCTCTTGATGCCCAAAAATAATTTCTCCCAAGGGAGACAATAAAGGCTAATTCAATTCAATTCAATTCAATTCCAAGTCCTAAAAACACCCCTGGCCTATAATATATATCAGCACATCATAAGTTGGCCAAGAGCGCCATCTATAGCATGGTGGTCAAAACACGGATTGATCACGGACGGATCACATTAATGGCAGGGAATGAGTTAAACGTTTGTTGTGATTTTGTCTGTGCTTCCAGCTCAAGACACTTCAGTGACGTCCCTCATAGGCAGAGTGAGCGACACAGAGAGGGAGGTGAAGAAGCAGAACGATGACGCAGGAGCTCTCAGAGCTGATCTGAGCGCCTCCAGGGCCGAGCTGCAGCTGCAGAAGAAGAAGGTGGAGGATCTGGAGATGGAGAACAAAGGTGGGACACCCCGGGGAGCCACACATCAGGGCTGTAGTCAAGACCACTTTGGTCGAGTTCGAGTCGAAACCGAGACCGCAAAACTACCAGTCCAAATCGAGACCAATACCAGAGCAATGTGTTATTAGGCTATTTTTCCATGAGGAGGTAGGTTTAGTGATAGGCTATTTTCCCTTCATGGTAATGTATGAGGAGGTAGGTTTAGTGATAGGCTATTTGCCCTTCATGGTAATGTATGAGGACGTAGGTTTAGTGATAGGCTATTTTTCCTTAATGGTGTCACAGGTCGATAATGTGATTGTCAGATACCTCCTGGTTAGTAATGTCATGTGATTTATGACTGAGCACAGGTTTAGACAGGAAGTGGGAGTAGGCTGGGTAGGCTATACAGTATGACGTGGAATTTTAGCTGCGCGCAGTCTCTGCTAGGGTGATGAAGGAAGTCACGTATTCTCTGTCGCTCCTGTTCTCTCGAGTCTCTTTTCTCTGTTTTCACGTATGGGTGTGAGCATAGGTAGCGGAACGCATCTGAACTTGGGGGGGCCGGGGGGCGTGTCGCCCCCCCCCCCACACACACACGTCTGTGAACCACCATCATTGATTATTATTATTATCATCATATAAAGATTTTGGTCGTTTGAAGCCAGATTCATATAGGAATATCTAATTTTAAATTAACATTAGGATTAGACGGTTGTGATGTCAGTATTCAATCATATATTTGCTCCTTTTCTCACTCACTCCTATGTCACCACTAGCCTGGGTAAACCCAGCCCCCACGTGACCTGCTCTCAGACCTGCTCTCAGTCATCTAGTCACCTAGTGACTGAGAGCAGGTCACCACCTGCTCTCCCTGCAGGGTTTGAGATTAAACTTTTTTTTATCACCAGCCAATATAGCAGCTAGATTTTAAAGTTACGAGCCAATTAATTTCAACTAGCCAAAATGTTTTTCTTGAAATAAACCAGAATATGAGTGCCACTGGGTTAATATATGCATACGTATCAGTACAAATAAGTTATAGCATAATGAATCTATAAATTACAGCAGGGCTATTCAACTAAATTGTTCAGGGGGCCACATTGTCAGAAACCTAAGGGACCGGGGGCCAGACCGTTCCCCGAGCCAGTACACTTGACACAATGCGCCACACATTTTCGCAGCCGTGCTGGAACTATTATTAAGTAGGGGGTGCTGTAAGGAATGGAATCTCGGCAGCGTCGAAGAAAATTTTATGTTTTTTGGACTTTTATCCATATTTAGAAGAATATTTAATTTTAAATTAACATTAGGATTATACTGTTGTGATGTCATTATTCAGTATCTTCTCCTTTTCTATTATTAGTATTAGTATTAAATACTGAGTATCTCATGAAAAACTGTTAATATTGCAATCTTTTGTGTTTAGCTCCGTCTCACAGCATTGTAACATTGTAGTGAAGCAAGAAAGGAAAACTACTGTAAACATTTGAACCATATTTCTTGTTTAGAACCTATAGCTAGCAACATCGCCATCTCCTGAAAAACATTAATATTGCACCTTTCTTGTGGCTACATTCACAGCATCTACTGAAAAACATTTATAGTGGATCTGACTTGTTTAGTTCACTTTAGATTCAATCACATCTGAAAAACAACCAGTCGAGTGTAATAAGTAAATGAGGTTTAACACATTCACTGCCAGCCATTTTTTTTTACTGTAGGTAGCTTCTGCCAGAGGTTTTTTTTGAGGATTCTGGCTCATCTTTCAAGACCCGAGGATTATTTTCTGCTAAGATTTTGTGAACACAAAATATCTCAAAAGAACTAATAGAATGTGTGCTTTCTCTGTCTAAAATAGTTAGTTTGTAGAGTTAGTCGTTATGTAGGCATTAGCACTTGAATACAGCATGGTTTCAGCGTCTGAAAATTTAAGCTGAGATAAATAGCTTTTTGTGAAATTCGATAGAAAATTCACTTTAACCATTCATTTTTGGCATCAGTAAGACGTCAGACATCTAAACAATAGTTTTGAACAGTAATTTCCTCCATAACAGCAGGAAACCCCCCTCTACTTCAAACTCCTCCCTCCGTGTGTGTTCTTCTTGGCTGCAGCGGGGTGTCACAAGCTCGTTTCTGCTGCTGCTGCTGCTGCTGCTGCTCCTGTCTGCTGGCGGCCGCTGGGCGAGGATTGGCTCGCTCGTTTCTTTTGCGATTCTGGTCTTATTTATGCTGCGTGTTTCAAAGTGTGTTGCACCCATAATTTATTATGCAAATTTGCAATCCCCCACCGCCAGCAATCAGCGCGAAAGCGAAAGCGTTTTCGCCAATCCATTTTACAGTATGAGAATGGTTTCATCGCGCGTTCCCCTGCAGTTTTGGCTCGGCTTTTTCTAGAATGGAGAGCACTGTCGCCACTTAGTGGGTCGGTGGAATGGGTTGTACATGTTCGGTGGCTTCAATATTTATATGAGATGTAAAAGGGTTAGATCAACGTCCCACCGTTTTTTTTTACGTATTAACACGTCATTGGCAGTCAACTGTTGGATTTTTTTTGACGTATCAACACGTCATTGGCAGTGAACGTGTTAACTGAGAACTTGACTTTTGCAATTTGTCTCTGTCCTAGTTTCCAGCCAGGAGAGAAAGAGCCTGCAGAGCAACGTGGGAGCGCTGCAGAGCACCCAGCAGACACTGCAGATCAACGTGGAGGCACTGCAGAGCAACATGGGAGTGCTGCAGAGCACCCAGCAGACACTGGAGAGCAACGTGCGAGCGCTGCAAAGCACCCAGCAGACGCTGCAGAGCAATGTGTCGGCGCTGCATAGCACCCAGCAGACGCTGCAGAGCACCCAGCAGTTGCTGCAGAGCACCCAGCAGATGCTCCAGAGCAACGTGTCGGCGCTGCAGAGCACCCAGCAGATGCTGCAGAGCAACGTGAAGGCGCTGCAGAGCACCCAGCAGACACTGCAGAGCAACATGTCGGTGCTGCAGAGCACCCAGCAGACGCTGCAGAGCAACGTGTCGGCGCTGCAGAGCACCCAGCAGACGCTGCAGAGCAACGTGTCGGTGCTGCAGAGCACTCAGCAGACGCTGCAGATCAACGTGGGGGCGATGCAGAGCACCCAGCAGACGCTGCACAGCAATGTGAAGCCGCTGCAGAGCACCCAGCAGACGCTGCAGAGCAACGTGGGGGTGCTGCAGAGCAAGGTCTGATTGACTCTACCGTTTCATTGAGCAGATCTCATATTGGCCAGGCAGTTTTAACTTAGTTCAGTTTCACTTTGTTTTGTTTTGTTTCATTCAGATCAGTAAAGTTCAGTGAAGTTTAGTTTAGTGGATTTCACTTTAGTTTCAGTGGCCATCTCTCTATACGAGGGATCAGCCAAGCAGCATTTTGGTAAACAAACCGCGTCACTGGGTGTCAACGGCAATAGCACCCTATGGAGCGTGAGCTTTGGGAGTTTTGAGTGTCTGACTCTAGCCGGCTGACTCCGTTTACATTTTAAAAACTGCAACAGTTCACACAACTTTAACACGACATGCATACATGCATATATCAAACTCTTGAGCTAATTCTGCTCTCACTCAGAATGTCAAAATATAAGCGATGTGATTGAGATATTAACGTTTCGCACAACTCATACTAGTTAACTCCCGTGGGTTGCGCATTTCTGGGTGGCAAGTGACGTCACGCTGATTCGTCCTATAATACAGGTGTACCAGGATTAAGCCCCTGCCAAACTATACTCGGGTCAGGTATAGTCTGGCCTAGCCTAGAATATACTGCTAATATACCTCAGTGCTGGTCAGGACCTGACGTGGTGCATTGCCCAAATTTTGTGCAATTTGACCAATCAGAACACGGTTTTGCACCATGGTAATCATTGTATTATTCTGAATAAAAATCCAACAGACACTTCACAAACAGCCCTTCACAATAAAAATCCAACAGACACTTCACACAACCCTTCACAATAAAAGGCACACAGACACTTCACACAGCCCTTCACACTGAGGGCACTTTCACACCTACCTTGTTTGGTCCGGACTTTCCAGTTTGACCCGAACCAAAATAACAGGTGTGAAACCTCCCTCGGGCCACAGTCCAGACTAAACAGCCGAACATTGGTCCGAGGAAAAAAAGTAGTCTCGGTCTGGATCAAACTGCAACATGGTTTGGTTCGTTTGCAGTGTGAAAGCATTTTTTGGATAGTTTGGACTTTCGGACCAAATACAGGAAGTTTCATGAAGCTGTTGTCAGAGGAAGAATGAAATATGAGCTGCGGTAGCACATGGTGAGAGGAGGAGAGCACATTTTAATTTAAATATGGCTGACGAAGAGGACAGCCTACTGTATGAGAGGAGGATGAGAGAGAGAGGACAGCCTACTGTATGAGAGGAGTATGAGAGGAGGGGAGAGAGAGAGAGGATAGCCTACTTTATGAGAGGAGGATGAGAGAGAGAGGACATTCTACTGTATGAGAGGAGGGGAGAGAGAGAGAGGATAGCCTACTGTATGAGAGGAGGATGAGAGAGAGAGAGAGAGAGGACAGCCTACTGTATGAGAGGAGGGGGGAGAGAGAGAGAGAGGATAGCTAGCCTAGCTATCCTCTCTCTCTCTATTTTTGCCATATCGCCCACCCCTAGCTAAGGCAATATGGCAAAAATATCATATCATGATTTTTTCAGGCAGGATCACGATCCACGATCTTATCACAATTCTTTTTCATATTGGTTTTTAAGACTATTTTGCAAGTTACTGAACAGTACAAGTACAAACTAATTTCAGGGTTCATATGATCATGAGAAACCTGGAAATTTAAAATACAATTTGTTTCATAAAGATTTTCATGTTGTTCATTTACCCTGAGTTTACAATAATTCATATGCTAAGAAATAATGTTCACAAGCATGCACATGCTCTATCTATCTATCTAGCGTTATCTATCGCTCTATCTCTCTATCTCTATATGCAGGGCTGGTCACTGCGCCCGTTTTACTCGCATATGCGACTAAAAATAGAACCGTGAGAATTGTAAAATGCCTTTTGGGGCACGTGTGCAAGTACAGAATTCAACCTTCAATATATATATTTATTTTTTCAGAGCGTTAAAAAATCAGAACAGCATTAAAGTTGAGAGCCTGTGTCCCAGTTCACTTGAAGGCATGCCTTGAACCAATGGTGACTGGTGAAAAAAAGCATGTGATCTCTCGTCAGCAGAAAAACAAGCAGCTTGCATCTTGCTCCCAGTGCTCCACAGAAAAAGATTCTAGCCGTCCTCATACGTCCAAATTGTGGGACTTTTTTTTTAACGTGCTTGACTTGACTTTGTTAGATTAGAAGAATGTAATCAATTAACCATTTTCGATTTGAAGCATAAAATATTTTCATTGAACTATGACGCTTTGGGGGGGGGGGGGTGTTTGGGGGAGTTTTTATTTGTATTTTCCTGAAAACTTTTCGTGGACCCCCTGGCAAAGTGCCACGGACCCCTGGCGGTCCCCGGACCCCCATTTGAGAACCACTGCTCTAGATTACGCTCTCTGCACTCTCTCTGCACCCCGCACACGTCTAGGATTGATTATTTCATTTGATTTATTTTATTTGTATTCTCTCTGCACTCTTGTTTGTGAATTTAATTTGAGGAATGCCTCGGCCGGGCATCTGCACCCCTTCCTATCTAGGATGCACCCCTAGTCATCTTGTTCTGGAACCGGCCCTGAGAGGAGGGGAGAGAGAGAGGACAGCCTACTGTATGAGAGGAGGGGAGAGAGAGAGAGAGAGGACAGCCTACTGTATGAGAGGAGGGGAGAGAGAGAGAGAGAGAGGATAGCCTACTGTATGAGAGGAGGGGAGAGAGAGAGGACAGCCTACTGTATGAGAGGAGGGGAGAGAGAGAGAGAGGACAGCCTACTGTATGAGAGGAGGGGGGAGAGAGAGAGAGAGAGAGGACAGCCTACTGTATGAGAGGAGGGGAGAGAGAGAGAGAGAGAGAGAGGATAGCCTACTGTATGAGAGGAGGGGGGAGAGAGAGAGAGAGGATAGCCTACTGTATGAGAGGAGGATGAGAGAGAGAGAGAGAGAGGATAGCCTACTGTATGAGAGGACGAGAGTGAGCTGCACAAACATTATATTGTCTCACTGAACGCAACAAACACACAGACACAGAGATACAAACTAGTCCCTTCATTAATATCTGACACAACGCAGACAGGGGGAAGTCCAGACCATGGACAGACAGACAGACCTCACTCAACAGGCAGGGAATGATTGACAGGTGGTCCAGCAGGCTAAAGGTGGATATTTGATAGAAATAGGTGTGGCTTATTATGTTGTAGTATGCCCAATTGAACAGTCTCTCCTAGGGTTGGCACGATGGACGATCGCATCAACCATCGTGATTGGCCGACCCCCCCCCCCCATCGACCTCTGAGCCTTCTACATTGGATCATCGTGATTAATTATCTGTTCGAAATAAATTTGTGCCGTTTTAATAATAAAAAGTCCACTTACCGTGACGCGTGGGGGACGCGCCGGTTGCATTAAACGAGCGCGCCCAGTTCAGACTCAGAGAAGCCTCCCCTCCCCCTCCTCCACTCTAGTGCTTCTCTGCACTGGGAGTGCTTGTTTAATGTCACCAGGGGGTCCCCCGCGCATGAGAAGTCAGTTATTTTGTTGTGAACACTTTTAAGACAAAGAAGAAACTTCACGTTCTTTCCTGTTTTCAACCCAAAGTGAGTACAAGTCTTCAACTGTGAATTTAACTCGCCTGTTTCCAAAGTGAAAGTTGAAGTCGCTTACAGCAGCAGCCTCAACGCTAATGACTGATCAGTCTCGCGTTGAGGCTACAGCAGCAGCTGTGTTTCTCTCTCAACTCTCCTCTCGTCAAATCGCTCTCATTTGGTTCAAAAGCCCACGCGAATCTTTTTTTTTTCTAATATTTTTTTCCAGATTTTTTTATCCCATTTTATCCCCCATTAGTGCTCATTTGATTTCTCAATCCTGGTTGCTACTCCATCCTCTGCCGATCTGGGGAGAGCCGAGACTGGCTCCATGCTTCCTCCGAGACATGGGCAGTCAGTCAGCCACTTCTTTTCACCTGACAGAGGAAGCTTCACCGGTAGGATATAGCACGTGGGAGGTTCACGCTATTCCAACGAGTTCCCCTCCCTCTGAACAGGCGCCCTTAACGACCAGAGGAGGAACCACATTAGCAACCAGGATATTGCATGTTTTTGTGAAGGGGGTTCCTATATGAAGGAAACCCCCGGGAGGCACGGGGAGAACATCCAAACTCCACACAGAAAGGCCCTTTAGCCGACCCCACCCGGGCGGTGGGCACTCGAGGACATGCGGACGGGCACGCATTCCTTCAGCGTTCACCTCGTCCCCAGGTGGGAATCAAACCCACGACCTTCAAGCTGTGAGGTGATAGTGCTTACCACTGCACCACCGTACCTCCCCAGCCCACGCGAATCTAACGTTATATCAGCCAGTAATTCAGTCAGTTTACAGCTAGCTAGTTAAATTCAACACACACACGTTGTTGGTGAGGACCTGTAACATTAACGTTTTGTTATTTGCGCCGTTCAAATTGCTGGTAGTGAGAGCCACTGCTTCATTCAGTCGCCTGGCTCTGTGCTGTTAGCACAGAGGCTAATAGTAGCCTATCGAAGCCTGCTGGTCTCCGTGAAGAGCTCAGCTGTCCAGTTGTTAATGGACGCATTGCAATGAATGGCATTACCGCACCGCAGAGACTTAATAAATTCATTATTGCCCCCACCCCCGCCAATGACGATGCCATCGTGGATCACGATGGTTCACTGTGGAATAATCACGATGGATAATTTACTGACATTGCACGACCCTAGTCTCTCCTAACAATTGGTCAGATTGGACAGATTTTTGAATGGAGTTTGGCACAGCATTCGCTCCATGCAAGTGGCAACGCTCCCGGTGCATAACCACTGGCATTCTTTCTTCAGCTTTGGATGGCAGTAGGATCCTATATAAGAGCCTAGACATGAAATGACTGATTTGGTAGTTTTGCCATTTCCAAAGTGGTGTGAGTCAAACTCCAAAACGTTGTTTCAAATGGCAAAGCAAAAACCTCACCTCCCCTCCTGATACCAACAAACCCATTCACACACACACACACACACACACACACACACACACACACACACACACACACACACACACACACACACACACTCACTCACTCACTCACTCGCTGTCTGTCTGTCTGTCCTTCACATAGCGAGAGAAGCGTTCATCTGAAGTTCAGTGTGGGACATTTTGGACATGTGACATGTTTAATATGAATCAACTTGGACTAAACATGGAGGCAGCAGGCTGCTGGGCTCTGTGTGGGTGCAGCTACAGGCACCGTCACACTGAGGCAGGGCTGTCTGGGTGCAGCTACAGGCACCATCACACTGAGGCAGGGCTGTCTGGGTGCAGCTACAGGCACCGTCACACAGAGGCAGGGCTGTCTGGGTGCAGCTACAGGCACCATCACACTGAGGCAGGGCTGTCTGGATGCAGCAACAGGCACTGTCACACTGAGGCAGGGCTGTCTGGGTGCAGCTACAGGCACCGTCACACTGAGGCAGGGCTGTCTGGGTGCAGCTACAGGCACCGTCACACAGAGGCAGGGCTGTCTGGATGCAGCTACAGACACCGTCACACAGAGGCAGGGCTGTCTGGATGCAGCTACAGGCACCATCACACTGAGGCAGGGCTGTCTGGATGCAGCTACAGGCACCGTCACACTGAGGCAGGGCTGTCTGTGCAGCTACAGGCACCGTCACACCGAGGCAGGGCTGTCTGGGTGCAGCTACAGGCACCATCACACTGAGGCAGGGCTGTCTGGGTGCAGCTACAGGCACCGTCACACTGAGGCAGGGCTGTCTGTGCAGCTACAGGCACCGTCACACCGAGGCAGGGCTGTCTGGGTGCAGCTACAGGCACCATCACACTGAGGCAGGGCTGTCTGGGTGCAGCTACAGGCACCGTCACACTGAGGCAGGGCTGGTTGAGTGGGACCGGGGTGTGCATCACTTAGTGAAGGACAATAGATGAAACAGTTTCTGGTTAATAGAAAACTTGTGGAAACTTTGGATTTATTTGACTTTGTGACAGAAATGATTTAAAATGTAACAAGGTCCAATAACCCATTAAGAGCTGTGTTGTTAATGTCTCAGGTGAACAGTGTCAACAGCAGCCTGAACGGACAACTGGCAGCAATCAGCCACACACTAGGTAAGAGAGGCTGTGTGTGTGTGTGTGTGTGTGTGTGTGTGTGTGTGTGTGTGTGTGTGTGTGTGTGTGTGTGTGTGTGTGTGTACACGTGGCTGGTGACACAACTCATAATTAGAGTGAATGATTTCCTTTCAAAAAGGCTTTAATTTGATCTCAAATTCAGCAGGATTTCAAATACACATCATTCTGGCCACACTAGGGATGCAGCAGTTTCCGGTTTGAAGGTAAATCACGGTTTGAAAAAGTCACGGTATCAAAACCACTAAGATTTGCCGTCATACCTTCCCCACGGTATCAGCTGTTTCCCCAAAACAACGTGCCCAGGTCGCTTGCAGAGTGCATCTTACGTGGCCCCTCCCCCTGGCTGCATGCCTACCTAGACCATTGAGATAAATAAAAATGGAGGGAGGATCTCCATCTCCTGCCTGTATTGTCTATTGAAGCCAAAATCTTGTCAGATCAGAGAACCAGAGTCTGCGCAGTAGCTCCGTTGAGTTAGAACCTCTGAGAGCTCCCCGCCCCTCTGAACTTTCTTCTGTAGAGCTGCTGTTTCTAGAATGCGCACAGTGCGTTGTGTATTTATATACAGTCTAGCTCTGTAAATATTACACTTTAAGTTGTAATATTTTTTGTCTCGCCAAAAGTAACCAGGAAGAGTCCCACTATGAGATCAGTTTATCAAAATGACGCCTGTACGAAAATCTGATTTTGGTTGTCGGGGATTTCAGGCCTCCCGGTCTGCTGCTGTGCTCTCAGCGCTCTAAGCGCGGGCCGGAAGTGGAGGCAGGCCGCCTCACTCAAGACAACAGCCTCACTGGGGCAGTGGGGGGATTGCTGTGTTGACTAAGCTAGCCTAATGTTTTCGTGGCATTTTGATTAACTTTATGATTTAATTCCTTTTGGAGCAAATGTTGGTGTTACAAATCTAACCTTGACGCTTTACGCAACGTTGTTTGCTGGTGTTGTGGGTACTGCAGCCTGTAACGTTCTCCGTTGTCGGAGAGTTGTATCAGCCAGACAGACCTCCGGGCTGCTCTCAGCCCGCAAGAGGAGCCAGGGCTGCTTGGCTCAGCCTCTCACTGGGGGAAATTCTCGGATGAACAGCTCTGTGTTGATTAGCCTAATGTTTCCGCGGCATTTTGATTAACTTTATGATTACATTTCTTTTGGCGCAAATGTTGGTTTAGCAAATGTAACCGTGAGGCTACGTTGTTGTACCCGCCCGGTAGTGTGTGTAGGCAGGCCAACCTACATTAGCCTAGACCTGAGCCAGGCTGCCTGGTCTATTGCCTGGTATATCGTTACTAAGAGAGGAGCTTGTGAAGAATGAACATCCCCACAGTCAAAGCATTTCCCCCAGATATGCATATAAAAACGTTTGTTGCTTTAATAGCCTACAAAAAATAAAACGTCTGTTTGTATGTCATGCTAACCCGTTAGCGATGAGCTAATGGTGCTTGTGTACTACTAGGCCGCATCTCATCTTATACCCGGGACGGGAGTTAACGTTATAAAACACATTTCCTATCGGTTGGGCAACCTGGTCAGTTCTGAAAACATGTGTCTATTATTGTGTTATTCCAGCTATCGTTATCGGTTGTTAAGTTATAGTAATATGAAAAACAGCCGACTAGCGCAAGCAGCTAATGCTAGCCTGCATGTTAAAACCATTGTGTAGCCTACCTATAACGTAGCTGGAGTAACTCGTAAAACACATATTTTCTGAACTTACTTCAGTCCCCAACCAACGTTAATTCCTCGCGCACAAAACATTTGTTTTCATTCCTCAAAACAATGTTCTTTTTATTGGGGTCCATTGATGTCTGGTAGCCAGCACAGCCAACATGAGCCACCGACCTCCAGGCAGCGTTAGATAACATGAAGCCGTGTGTGTTGTCTATTGACGATAGATCTATAATCTGCAGAGCCCGTCCAGCCAATGACGGCCTGAGACTGGCTGCCACAGCTGTCAATCATCCATTTTTATCCCTTTTTATATGTCAAATAACTACTTAAAAACAAACTGATCAGAAAAATGACCACTTGCACAGGCATTAGCATGATAATGACTATCTAAAATGATACAAACCACCTTTGGAAAAAAATTATCTGACGTATACTGTGATTATTTCGGTTGTGATTTTCCCATCCACTAACATGGGGAGGCGGGCCTTGTGACCTAATACTGGATTCAACCGCCAGAGCGGCGATCTAACATGCAGCGGCTTCACTAAACGGGACCAGGGCTGCAGCCTTGACCTAGACACACAGTATAGTGAGGAGCTGTCCCTGATGGCCCCTCCCCCTGGCTGCATGCCTACCTAGACACACAGTATTCACCTTATGTTCAGACCTTACAGTGGGCCAAATTCTTCCGGGTCCTTTTAACACTTCCGGCGGTCACGACGCAAAATAAGAGAGTTGTTTTTGGAGCGGACAGTGCAGGGGGGTAAAATAAAAAACGTAGCCTACTACTTTGAGCCGGTACACAATAAGCAAGCGAGTATCCACTGTTAGCCAGGTCAGATAACGTTATCGTCGACAATGACGAGCACTTTCTTGTAAAACAAACCGTGGTCATTTTATCCAAGGTTATCATACCGTCAAAAACTCATACCGCTGCATCCCTGCGTCCACACCATCGACTTATAAAGATGGACGCCATTCCATGGTTCCATTAGTGAAGCCGCTGCATGTTAGATCGCCGCCCTGACGGCTGAATCCAGTATTAGGTCACAAGGCCCGCCTCCCCATGTTAGTGGATGGGAACATTACAACCGAAATAATCACAGTATACGTCAGATAATTTTTTTCCAAAGGTGGTTTGTATCATTTTAGATAGTCATTATCATGCTAATGCCTGTGCAAGGGGTCATTTTTCTGATCAGTTTGTTTTTAAGTAGTTATTTGACATATAAAAAGGGATAAAAATGGATGATTGACAGCTGTGGCAGCCAGTCTCAAGCCGTCATTGGCTGGACAGGCTCTTCACAGTATAGAACTAGCGTTGGTTTGACATAGACGGGACACAGTGCTGCTTTGTGCTTTCATCATGTAACAGGTCTGGGTGGCTCTGTGTGGACCCGGGGCAGAGGCTCTTAACACGGGTAGTGGCTCCCTGGAGGTCGGGGTGGCTGTGCTGGCTACCAGACATATCAATGGACCGCAATAAAAAGAACATTGTTTTGAGAAAGGCACGCGAGGAATTAACGTTGGTTGGGGACTGAAGTAAGTTCAGAAAATATGTGTTTTAGTAGTTACTCCAGCTACGTTAGCCACTTTCGCTAGTCGGCTGTTTTTCATTATTTATCGGCTTAATATTACTATAACTTAACAACCGATAACGATAGCTGGAATAACACATATTTTCAGAACTTGCCAGGTTGTCAAACTGCCAGGAAATGTGTTTTATAAGATGGGGCCTAGTACGCAAGCACCAGCCATGAGCTAATCGCTAACCCGTTAGCGTCACATAAACAGAGGTTTTATTTCTGGTATTAAAGCAACAAACATTTTTATATGGATATCTCAGAGAAATGCTTTGACTGTGGGGCTGTTCCTTCTTCACAAGCTCCTTTCTTAGCTGTTGTAAGGATATACGGTAAACAGAGACGAGACTAGGCAGCTAGGCTAACGTTACCACTGAGCTATATTAAATGGAACGTTACAAACGGTTACAGCAGGCTGCCCTACCCACACTATACCAGTAAACAACGTAGCGTAAAGCGTCAAGGTTAGATTTGTAAAACCAACATTTACTCCAAAAGGAATTAAATCATAAAGTTAATCAAAATGCCACGGAAACATTGGCTAGCTTAATCAACACAGCAGTGGATCGGATAATTTCCCCAGTGAGGCCGAGAGCAGCCTCCACTTCCGGTCCGGGCTGAGAGCACAGCAGCCCGGAGGAGAAATCTCCGACAACCAAAATCAGATTTTCGTACAGGCGTCATTTTGATAAACTGATCTCATAGTGGGACTCTTCCTGGTTACTTTTGGCGAGACAAAAAATATTACAACTTAAAGTGTTATATTTACAGAGCTAGACTGTGTATAAATACACAACGCACTGTGCGCATTCTAGAAACAGCAGCTCTACATAAGAAAGTTCAGAGGGGCGGGGAGCCCACAGAGGTTCTAAATCAATGGAGCTACTGCGCAGACTCTGGTTCACTGATTTTCACAGGATTTTGGCTTCAATAGAGCATACAGGGAGGAGATAGGGACACTCTCTCCATTCATATATCTCAGTGGTCCACACACACACTCAGACCAATGTTTCACTTCTAATTGTGTGCTTTCCTGTCACCTCCCCCCCCCCCCCCACACACACACACACACGCATGCACGCAAACACACACACACACACACACACACCCCCTCCTGTCACCCCCCCCCCCCCCCCCCACACACACACACACACACAGACACAGACACAGACAGAACCAGACAACAGGTGGCGTTCTCTGCCTCTCTGGGTAGTGGAGACAGAAGGGGACCCTACAGCAGCAGCACAACGCTGATCTACAAGAACATCTTCACCAACTCTGGACACTACAGCTCCAGTACAGGTAGTGACCCAACACACACACACACACACACACACACGCACACACACACACACAAACACGAGACAGACACACACACAACAGACACACACACACACACATAACAGACAGACGCACACACAACACACACAACAGACATGCATGCACACACGTGCACATGTGTAAAAACATGCACACAAGTGACACACACAACAGACACGTATGTACGCACACGCAACACACCAACACATACAAACTCACACACAACAGACATACAGACACACACAACAGACACAGATGCACGCACATACTCACACACAACACATACCAGACAGACACACACACACACACACACACACACACACACACACACACACACACACACACACACACACACACAACAGACATACAGACACACATAACAGACAAAGATGCATGCCCATACTCACACACACCAGACAGACACACACACACACACACACACACACGAGACAGACACACACACAACAGACACCCACACACACATAACAGACAGACGCACACACAACACACACAACAGACATGCATGCACACACGTGCACATGTGTAAAAACATGCACACAAGTGACACACACAACAGACACGTATGTACACACACGCAACACACCAACACATACAAACTCAGACACAACAGACATACAGACACACACAACAGACACAGATGCACGCACATACTCACACACAACACATACCAGACACACACACACACACACACACACACAACAGACATACAACAGACATACAGACACACACAACAGACACAGATGCACGCACATACTCACACACAACTCACACCAGACAGACACACACACACACACACACACACACAACAGACATACAGACACACACAACAGACAAAGATGCACGCCCATACTCACACACACCAGACAGACACACACACACACACACAACAGACATACAGACACACACAACAGACAAAGATGCACGCCCATACTCACACACACCAGACAGACACACACACACACACACACACACACACACACACACAACAGACAGAGAGACAGACACACACACCAAACATACAGACACACACACACAACAGACAGAGAGACAGACACACACACACACACACACAACAGACAGACACAGACGGACGCACACACGCGACAGACAGAGAGACAGACAGACAGACGCACACAACAGACAGAGACAGACAGACAGACACACACACAACAGACAGACACAGACGCATGCACACACGTGACAGACAGACAGACAGACAGACACACACACACACACACACACACACAACAGACAGAGAGACAGACAGACAGATACACACACAACAGACAGACAGACAGACACAACAGACAGACACAGACATGCACGCAACAGACAGACCCACGCACACACACACACACACACACACACGCACAACACACCAGACAGACACATACACACACACACACACAACAGAGACAGACAGACAGACACACACACACACACACACACCACACTATACACACACACACACACACACACACACACACACAACACACCAGACAGACAGATACACACACTCACACACACAACAGACAGAGACAGACAGACAGACAGACAGACAGACAGACACACACACACACACACACATGAGACCGACACACTCACACACGACAGACACACACACACACACGACAGACACATACACACACTCACACACACAACAGACAGAGACAGACAGACAGACAGACAGACATACAGACAGACAGACAGACAGACACACACACACACACACACACACACACACACAGACACACACACACACACACACACACACACACACACACACACACACACACACACACAATAATAAGAAGAGCCATGTTGAAACTCAGTGGAATAGAGCTTTGAAGACACACTGTTCTCCTGGAAGGAACAGGAATGGAGTTGACTTCATGGAGACTTTCCTTTTGGTTTGCTTGTGCTCCAGGCGTCTTCACAGCACCGGTGAGAGGAGTCTACTACTTCACATTCACCGCCTTCAACTGGAACACTGATAAATCTACAGGAGTGATGCTCTACAGGAACAACGAGCGGCTGATGATTAACTATGAGAGCCCCACTGACAGCAAGGACTACCACACCTACTTCTCCAACGCTCTGGTCCTGGAGCTGCAGCCTGGAGACACAGTCTACATGAAACTACGCTCAGGGGAGACGATCTACGACAGTTCACATAACCACTCCACCTTCAGCGGCTTCTTAATCTACACTTTGTAAATGTTCACTTTGAAAATGCATCTCAGCTCTCCCTTATCCTCCAATACAACTGTCTGTGTGTGTGTGTGTGTGTGTGTGTGTGTGTGTGTGTGTGTGTGTGTGTGTGTGTGTGTGTGTGTGTGTGTGTGTGTCTATAAAAACACACACTCTGTTCTTTCTTTGATATATTCACTGTTTACATTTAGTACAAAAATATTATTGGAGGTTTGATTTGATTTGATTTGATACTTTATTGTCCACCATGGTGGCCTTGGGACCCTGAATCGACGACCGGATGGAAGCAGCTGGAATGCAGAGTTCAGTGGGTGCGAGGCATCACCACTGATCTTCCTTCCTTTCCTGATAACAGCCTTTTCAAAAATGTTGGAAAGCTGTTTTTGTGTTTTGCCAACAATTTTACTTGCTATTTTAACTATTCTAGAAAGTTTGTTTTTGCTCTTTACGTTCAGGTTGCCGTACCAGGCGGTCATATTAAAAGACAGGACTGATTTGACCAGACTGCTGTATGCCGTTTGGAGAATGTGTTGGCTGACACCAAAACTCCTCAGCTTCCTGATTAAAAACAGACGCTGATTGGCTTTCTTATATATATAGTCTGTGTTCTCATTAAAGGTCAAAGTCTGGTCAAAGATTGTTCTCAGATACTTGAACTGTTTGACCTTTTCCACAGGCTGGTTACTGAGCATGATAGGGACCATGTTACTTTCCCCTGATTTTGTTTGCATAATGAGTTCCTTTGTTTTGGACACGTTAATTTCTAGTTTGCATGCTCGGCACCAGTCCTGCAGTGCAGTGGCCTGCTTGAGGTATGCCTCTTCATAGATGGCATCATCTTCCCTAAGAAGACCAACGAGGGCCATATCGTCTGCGTATTTAAGCAGCTTCAGGTTACAGTTATTTACACACATCATGTTTACATAAATTGAGAACAACAGTGCGGACAGTACGCAACCTTGGGGTGCCCCAGTGTTTAAGACGAGTTCATCTGAGTACAGTCCGTTCATCAGGACTCTCTGAGGGCGGTCCGTTAGGAAGCTCCTAATTAGATGAATGACTATCATCTAGATGATAAAGATGATTGACTATCTGACAACACATCATTCATTTGTCTTGTAGTTTCTTTGCTATTCAAAGGTTGTTGCTGCTATATCTGACAACACATAATTTGTTTGTCTTGTGTGTTTGATATATATCTAATGAATGTTTAGCTCTTCATGTCTAAACGCTTTGGCAATATGTACAGTGTTACGTCATGCCAATAAAGCCATTTGAATTGAATTGAATTGAATTGATGAGTGAAACTTGTGATGGCTGCAACTTCAAGAAAATCTACTGCAGTAAAAGTACAAAGTGTGAGATGTAAAATGTCCTCAGAGTGACAGGTCCTCTTTACAACACAGCTGTGATCTTTTCCATGTGCTTCTAAAAGGAGAGAGAGAGAGACAGAGACAGAGAGAGACTTTTGATGTTCCTTTAATGAATAGTCAACTTATCTTAAAAAAACAGAGCGACCTAACATGCGAAAACTAAACAAACTTTGCCTCACCACACACACACACACACACACACACACACACACACACACACACACACACACACACGCACACACACACACACACACACACACACACACACACACACACACACACACACACACACACACACACAGAGAGACACAGCAGGGATTAAAAAAGGCCCCCACAGTGCAGACTGCCCCTTCAGCCCCTCCTCCTCCACAGTGCAGACTGCCCCTCTCAGCCCCTCCTCCTCCACAGTGCAGACTGGCCCTCTCAGCCCCTCCTCCTCCACAGTGCAGACTGCCCCCTCAGCCCCTCCTCCTCCACAGTGCAGACTGCCCCCTCAGCCCCTCCTCCTCCACAGTGCAGACTGCCACTCTCAGCCCCTCCTCCTCCACAGTGCAGACTGCCCCCTCAGCCCCTCCTCCTCCACAGTGCAGACTGCCCCCCTCAGCTCCTCCTCCTCCACAGTGCAGACTGCCCCCTCAGCCCCTCCTCCTCCACAGTGCAGACCGCCCCCCTCAGCTCCTCCTCCTCCACAGTGCAGACTGCCCCCCTCAGCCCCTCCTCCTCCACATTGCAGACTGCCCCCTCAGCCCCTCCTCCCCCACAGTGCAGACTGCCCCCTCAGCCCCTCCTCCTCCACAGTGCAGACTGCCCCCTCAGCTCCTCCTCCTCCACAGTGCAGACTGCCCCCCTCAGCCCTCAAATACTGTACAAAGCCTCCACATCATTGTTCATGACATAATACATGTCCTCCATCCTGATGCGAGCTGTGACCGTCCCCCTGACCACAGCCACAGGATCAGTCTGCCCAGCACCTCTCACCTTGTTCCTGCCTGTTAGCCAAACGGCTAGCTTAGCTTAGCCTGCCCAAACAGGAAGTTCATCAAAGTGCACACATGTTTCCTTCTGAGTGAATACACAGGCCCCAAAATGAAAGCTTCAACACTAAACACCTCACCCAGCTTCAACACTAAACACCTCACCCAGCTTCAACACTAAACACCTCACCCAGCTTCAACACTAAACACCTCACCCAGCTTCACACACAAACCATTCAGAACAGTACAAACATGTATCAAACGGTGGCATCCATGAAAAACATGTACAACAGTTTCACTGGCATCACAGAAAGGACATTCGCTGCCGACCCCTGGAGTAACCCGGTCTAGAAACCTATTGGTCGCCAGGGCGCCATGAAGCACCCTCCACTGTAAGTCACCAGACCTTTTAGGGAGAGGAAGCTTGTAGAGCACTCTCCACCTAAACTTTACAGGGCTCTGGTCCTCTATCACCTCCTCCCACTGATGCTCCCTGACATCCTGTAAGGCCCCCAGGTTCTTCACCTTAACCCAGTGTTTCTCAAAGTGTGGGGCGGGCCCCCCCTGTGGGGCGCACTGGCAAAACAGAGGGGGCGCAGGGAGAAATGCAGAAATGCAGCGCCGAACCAATGTTTTGACATCTGTCTTTTTTCCCAGTGAGCAATAAATGAACCCCGCTTCTGTAGTGACTTCGCATTCATTCCATGGATGGTTCATTCATATTGCCAAATATTTTAACTTATTTTGTTTAGTTTTGCACAGGTTGCACTTTATTGTTATTATTTTGAAAAGATGTGCAGTGCAAAACAGGTTCATTGCAGCCACTAATACAGTGATAATAAGACTTAATGCAATTTTTTTGCACAGATGGAACTTTATTGATATCGTTATAACAAAGTGATTGCACATTTCATTAGAATTGTATCTGATGGAGCAATCTGGTTAACTTTGTTTGTTCTAGCAAAGTGATTGCAATTTCTGTTTGATTATTTAAATGTATTATTTTAAAAAGCACAGATGTAGCAGTCACAAAATTTTGTATAAAGTTGAAATGGAAGTTGTTTTTTTATTTGGACAACATTACTGAAAGAAAATAGAAAGGAATAGACCTTATTCGATAACCCCGGACGGCGCCATATTGTTGACAAACCGCAGCCGTAACGTAGTCTGGCCGAGCGTATAGCAACAGTTATGGGTTCATCAAAGAGAAGTGATGAAAAAATAAGTTTGGTCGGAGGTGCGGACCCCTAATAAAAACTGACTTACGGCCGGGACACATCTTGCGTCTGCTGTGCGTCTGCGTGGCGTCTGCGTGGCGTTACCTGTTGATTTTCATTTCGGCGCCCATGTTAACAGGTTACAGCAGCCACACCACCGGCATCAGACGCGGGTCTCAGGCGCGTGTCTTGCGAGGCGTGAGACGCGCGTCATCTAGACTAGAAGCGACGCCTATTTTTTCTGCTTACCGCGTGCGTGTCTCTAGCGTGTCTCTACACAAATAGACACAAATAGACATTAAAATGATATTTTACAGGGGCAGCCACAGCCAATCAAGGCTCGTTTTGATTTGAGACGGGAGGATGAGCGGAGCTCACAGCTGCAGTTCTCCTGCCCTCTGAAAACCACATAGGCTACAACGTGGCTTCGTTCCTCCCCTCCCCACCACACACACACAGACACACACACACACAAATCAATACTGCCTCGATTCAAATAGACATTAAAATGATATTTTACAGGGGCAGCCACAGCCAATCAAGGCTCGTTTTGATTTGAGACGGGAGGATGAGCGGAGCTCACAGCTGCAGTTCTCCTGCCCTCTGAAAACCACATAGGCTACAACGTGGCTTCGTTCCTCCCCTCCCCACCACACACACACAGACACACACACACACAAATCAATACTGCCTCGATTCTGAAGTGAGCCCAAGCGATCTTCAGTTAAAATCATCATTGTATTGTTTATAGCAAATTTAATAAAAGGTAAACTCTATAGGAAGATAGTTGGCAGACAGACAGCAGCCACGCTGCCTGTGTGGATGCCGCGGGCGTGCCAGCCGCAGCCAGCACGCCACGCACACACACTAGGTAGGTACACGCAAGATGTGTGTTCCAGCCGTTAGAGTAAATATAACTCATTATATTGCTAAGTTTGGTCGGAGGTGCGGACCCCTATAAAAAACTGACTTAGAGTAAATATAACTCATTATATTGCCAGGTATAACGTACCAGACATTGTGAATATTACAGTATTGGCATAGGCTACACGTCTCAGGAGCTGAAGGCTTTCAAATCCCTTGAGTCCTAGCGTTATAACTATTTCATCTGTGGCAATTGGTCTGACATTTTTACTTTTGTGCCACCAACGACATCATCATCATCATCAAACATTGTCGTGACAGCAAAGTTAAATAACCTTAACATTAAATGTTTGTTTGATCTGACGCTTGCTTGCATGAGCCCATGTTTGCTACTAACGTTAGCCTCTAGTGAGTCTCTTTCCCTTCACGTTTGTGGACAGTAGCTACTAGCTAGTAGCTAACACCTGGGCTTTTATTGCTGCTATTACTACAGCCGTGTATTATTACACAGCACACTATCGCTGTTGTGAAACAGCTCCTGACGCAGTAAAAACAGCATTAAATGGGCTAGTAAGTAACGCTGGCTAGCGTCCTAAGTGTAGTAGGGGGACACAGGACCCATGACACCTCTTGGCCAATCATGGTGAGAACAGCAACTAATAAGAGGCTCATTGAGCACAGGTGTGTCAGCTTCATGCCAGTTCACTCCTGATCCTGATGCAGCCCCGAGCACACTGTCTCAATTCCTCTGGGTAGGCCAAGCAAACTCTGTTTTAAGTAAGGGATAATGTATATTGAGGCGGTGATTACGGGGGAAATAATGACCGACAGGTGATGATTGAGCCCGACGCGCAGCGGAATCATTCACAACCGCAACCTATGTGGGGTTTGGCATAACCTTCGTTATTTCGAATCCCACATAGGTTACGCCAAACCCCACATAGGTTGCGCTAAAACCACCACCGCAAAGCGTCCTCCTGTACTTGGCCAGTCGGCAGGAAAGTATCGCGGGACTTCACAAGACTTGGTGACCGAGATCACGTTTGAGGTAATTTGATCCCTGTGTGACTCCAGGAAACAGCCTTTGGCGAAATATCAAGTGGTTCTTGAGGGATCAGATTATGACGATATTTGGCGAAAACGGGAATAAAAATAGCTATTTAGATGCAGGAAAGACAGGCTCACACTTGGCCCCAAGTCAGCTCCATTTTACAACTGACTTGGACGCTATTGATGTCAAAACAACGCTAGGACGGCCAGAAACGCCGCGAAGATCGCCTGGTGAGTGGCCAAATCATAATTAATGCCAGGAGATGGGTCCAGGTTAAAAAAAAACGAAATTCTCCTTTAAGTTTAGTTTACTGGATTGCCTCATTGAATGGGAAAATAACGCGTCTTCTCTTCAAACACGTCTTCAGCGGAGATTCCTTTTTGAGGGTGACATCATTGACCATATATGGACAAAAAGTGGAGTAGCGACCTAGCACATGGCTCTTGTTGTGTTTGCGGCCGTGGGTCCTTTGGGGGACCTACAATAGGCGACTAAGAATGTGCCTGACGAAAAATGTAGCTTAAAATACGTTCATAGACTAGAGAACGTAATTAATATTATTTTTCCTCATTAATGATACATCGTTTCAACCGCCCGCAACCCATCCGCTATTAATCAGAATGTTTATTTTTATGATCCTGCCTGCCCGCGGGGCAGGATATCCGCGGTCAGCGCGGTTATAACTGCGGCCTGCGCATCACTAGTCCCCAGCCAAAAGGGGGGTCATTTATTTTAGCTATGATTCCAAGTAACACTGACTATTTTTGGTCATGGGTTTTATAAAGTATCAATCTTGTTATCATATGGGGGACCGTGGGACAAAATCCTATCAAATGGGAGTCCGTGGTCTAATTTTTGTAATTAGGGGTCCTTCACGTGAAAACATTTGAGATCCACTGGTTTATGCTGCTTACTGATATTTAAACGATCCACAAACGCTGATAGCCAGGCTGTTATTGCATAACCATGGATTTTACCAATAATTTGCTCAAACAAATGAATACAGTTTGACATCCCTATACAGCAGCCATATAGTCAAGCAACACATAATAACCCACACAACAAACTACAGGCTATATTGCAAGCCTGCGAGGTTCTCACACTCACACATACCTGCAACTGTTTCCCATCCACTCAACCCTCCCTTTATAACCTAATCCTGCTTCTCTTGTTCATGATGATCTCTCTTGACTGTGCATTATTTTTCTGCTGCCTTCACTTGTGCCTCCTCCACAATTCCCACATTCACTTTGAGCTAAAATAAGAGTTATGCCTGTTTTGAGGCTTTTTTTCTTGCTGCCTCGTCTGTGTTTCGCTGACTCCCGCTATTATTGTAGCCTATTTTACACCATATCGCTATCAAGTATCGTACCTTCGTCTTGAGTGTTTGTGCCTGCTGAACTTTTTCAATCTTCTCAACTTCTCCCTCAAAAGGTGATTTTTTTTGCCCCCCTCCTTGTGAATAAAACCTACTTATATAAAAATAAACGGAAGTTACACCAATACCCCTACAAAGAAGAAAAATAACAAATGTAATCAATATTGTATGACTCATCTCTGAGGGGTATTATATGCACATGATTAGTGGAAAATCACAAAACAACTAATGACTGAAATAGTCAAAATTCAAAAGTTTTATTGTTGTCTACAATTTAGCACATCAGTGAAGTTGGGAGTAGACAGATGTTGTCTAAAGTGAAACGTGAACATCTTGTTGAGCTGGAAAGAGCTATTCCACTTACAAGATGATGCCTTCTGAGGACAGGATGTCGGCCCGCTGTTCAGGAAACCAAGTGGAAAAAGAGAAAGTTCTCTGGAAACATGCTGTAAGAGATACATTCTAGTCAGATTCTCAGCAGAAGACATCAATTAACTGTACATCTGTGCAAAACAAGACATGAGGTTCTCTAATACGTGTTCTCCCTCAAGAAAACTGCCGTCTTAGACATGAGTGTAAGAAATTGACTATTCCATTTTTGTAAAACTGATTGCGTGCCCTAATAAAACATTTTTTCTTATTTATGAGCATGCATCCTACCAGTTAGATAGATAGATAGATAGATAGATAGATAGATCCAAGACTATAAGTTGTCCTGACTGCTTTTATCACAAAATGAACGATAGATTAGCTATGCCGCCACGCTAATAAAAGAACATTGTACTGATTGAGGAGCTGCATTTCTTCATGTTATTTCTCCAGGATCAGTTGAGCAGTTATCAGTTATGATCAGTTTGATCAGTTATATACAGTAGCATCTGGCTGTGGTGACTCAAGACACTCTACTGGTTTCTTTGCAGTGCGCCTACAGATTCTGGATTCTGGAAATGTCACTTGTGATTCAGACCCTCCGTCACTGGAAGCGTGATGCTGACGTAAGACGTTGGGTTTGGCCACATGAGACTATGACCAACCAGTCTAAACAAGAGGCAAAAGAGTATTATGCAGATGAACATTGTTTACCTTCCGTCCATGTTGCCTGCACGGAGAGCGCCACGTTAATCTGCTGGATTGGCTCATTAAGGCTTGTTAACGCTCTCAATCCCATTCTCCTTTGATGCAGCGTACAAAAATGAGTACGTACGGCCGGCCCAGAGACAGAGAACATAACAAAAAACAGTTGTGTTTCAGACTATATCCTGATTCCGGATAGATTTAAAAAGTGGCAAAGTGTTCCTTCAAGTAGACCACAGAGTGGACGCACACCCAGACACAATTAGCAATTCAATTAGTACCTGAATAACAGCTATTGGCTCACAGCAACCCCCCCCCCCCACACACACACACACACACACACACACACACACACACACACACACACACACACACACACAGTACCAATGTAGTGTGAAGGTGAGTTAGTGTGAGGTGATAACAGGTCTACCCTGTTACACAGGCACATTATTAAAATGCCCTTCACACACTCATAATCCACTAATATGCGACTCATACGAGCACACATCATCATCATCTCTGCCCAGATTTATCCAAAGCATTATCTCAGAATAATGATATCTTTCCTACCTACGGTCACGACACCCGCTGGACAGCTGCCAAATATGCTCTGTTCACACATGGCACCCCTTATCATTTTACTAATGGACTAAATATCATTCTTCAGACACACCATCAATTACAATAAGACAGAGGTTTAAGAAGCAGCACTGTGGGTTTTACCAATGATAATATGTGACAATCGAATCAAATCAAATAAAAATGACCTGAAGTTTCTATTCAACACAGTTGTGAAACACACTCAGAAACATTCCAGATCAATGGTTCTCCGTTCTTTGCAATTGACTTTATGAATTTTTTTCAATAATTAATGTTCAACTTGAATGAATTATTACACTTATTACTACATTACATTACATTACGTCATTTGGCAGACGCTTTTATCCAAAGCGACTTACAATAACACATTTTTGTCAGCAATAGAGCAATCAACTATGCAACACAGTGTATGACAACTACAAATTCTGAAGGAACAGTGGTACAAGTTTAGTTTAGGTTAGTTTTTTTTGTTTTTAGAAAAAGAAAGAAGTTAGATCAAGAAGGTCCCAGATGGGCCCAGATTACTAGACCATCTGATTAGTAATAGGATATAATGGCCTGGAACCCGCAGAAAGATCTTCGTGGCACAGGCACACTAACCTGATTTTCAACATAGCTAACAGAAATGGATATTGACTGGCTTAATCTTTTATAACTACATTCCTGTACAAAGGTCATGGTCTACTCTAGTGGCCCATTTCCACCGCTGGTATCAGCGCGGCCCCGCCCAGCTCGTCTCGCTTTTTTGTTTCATTCCACCGATCAAAAACGTGGACAGCCCGGGTTGAGTCTGGGTTGAGTGGTGCTAGTTTTGGTCCCTGCTTTGTTGAGGTTCCAGCGCTGTGAACCCGGTACCATACCGCGATGTGAAAACACTGCAGACGACTGATTGGTCAGGCAGAATCTGTTTACTGTATCTACTGTCAATGCTGGATACCAGTTTAGTGGGGCTTACCTTCTCTTCTGTTATTTCCATGTCTTTTATGTTGCTGCCTTCGGCTCTGGTGAAATAAAATCGATCTCCTTGCTCAGCTTTAACATGTTTAGTTTAGTTTAGTTTATTTATTTGCACTCATTTAAAACATAATATAACAAACATAAACATTTGCCTACATATTGTGCAGGTGAACATCTAAAAAACCCGAGAGAGCTTGTAAACATGATGTCACCTCTTATCAATACACAATCAATAAATTAAAAACAGAAATAAAACTGAATAAAAGAAAAACATAAAAAGTGTGGGTGTGCTGTGTGTGAAAGGGTGTATGTGGGCGGTAGAATTAAGTTAGGTTCATCAGATAGATCTTAAATTTGTGTTTGAAATGATTGAGAGATTTGGACTGGGATACAAGATGATAAATATTGTTCCATATCTGGACACCCCTATATCTGATAGAGAACTGACAGAGTCCAGTGCGGTAAAATGGGAGGTGTAACAACTTGGCTTGTCTAGTGTTGATATTGTGAACGTTGCAATTTACCTGAAAAAAAGCTTTACAGGGCATGACGGTGGTTTTCAATTGTTTTGAGAGAGAAAAAGTCTGCTCCTCGGGAAGCCCTTTGTAGTTGTGTGCTGCGTCGGCTCCGCTAGGCCGGAGGCGGGGGTTTAGCGAAGCCGCGGTCTTGCCTGGTGAGTTGCCGCCGGGGTAGTGGCTTCACTTCTCCCCGTAGCATGACTCCCGTCCCTCGCGCAGTCCATGCATGTGTGTTTGAGTAACAACAAAGTGATATCCATTCTCCTGGCCGACTGTCACATTTGCCCATGTACACTGTAGGTCATTTAGAGGCACCAGTATTCCAGTTTAAAAGTTCTGTGTATGGATTTAATTTTAACGTTATACTTATAGCCTACTTGGGCTATGGGCGGAGGGCAGATATGCGGTCGCTATGACAACCAGGTGTGGGCGGAGGAGAGTAAACTTGCTATGGAAACAGAGTCTATATCAAGTAGAGACGAGTAAGACCAGGTCGAGTAGAGCTGTACTGTGCTGTTATATGTGGTGGAAATGAGCCATAGGAGGCTGGTCAAGTCAGTGTGATGGAGACCTCCAAGCTGCTATGTGCTCAGTGCATCCTGATCTTTAATGCTGATCTTTATGCCCACAGAGTCAGGACCTCGGTTTAACGTGTCATCTGAAGGACGGTGCTCACTCACAGGACAGAGTACCCTGTCTCTGCCCTGGGGCATTGGGGATGGCTATATTATTCATGAGACCAGAGGGAAGAGCAGCTCCTACTGGTCCTCCAACTCGCTAGAACTCCTGAGGTTTTTATCTCAGTCACAGTTTCTCTTTTCTTGAGTATGTCTTTGTTTTGTTGTTTCCTGCTGTGACCAGCAGCTCTATGGTTGGTTGGGCACAGTTTTCAGAGGTCAAGGTTGTGTGTGTGTGTGTGTGTGTGTGTGTGTGTGTGTGTGTGTGTGTGTGTGTGTGTGTGTGTGTGTGTGTGTGTGTGTGTGTGTGTGTGTGTGTGTGTTAGCCAATTGGGTAAAAGGGGGTCAAATTTCTAAATGCAGGACGGCAGAGGCAGGCTGCTGAAATGTGGCGTGGAGGTGAAGTGTGTGTGTGTGTGTGTAGGTGTGTGTTTGTGTTCATGCCAATTGGCTAAAAAGGGGCGGTGGGCGGCAAATTTTAAGATGCAGGGTGGCAGAGGCTGCCCCTGCCATCCTGCATCTCGGAAATGTGCATAGTATGTGGGGGACGGTGGCGCAGTGGGTAGCCCTGTCGCCTCACAGCAAGGAGGTCCTGGGTTCGATTCCCACCTGGGATGCTGTGGGTGTGTCACCATCCCCATGTCCTCAGTGCCTATGGTGCCCAGGTGTGGTCATCAAAAGGGTCTTTCTGTGTGGAGTTTACCTGTTCTCCCCGTGTGCTCCCCTGGGGTTCCTCCACTAAAAAAAACATGCAAAAAAATAAATCAAAAAATAAATTGTGCTTCAGTCACGCTGGTTTTATAATGGGAGCCTTCACTTCTTCACCGTCATCATTTTTTATCAACACAACATGTGTAAGACTATCAAGAGTGACCCAGAACCCCTGAATACATCACAGGCACTGCATCTATACAAGTGTGTGTGTGTGTGTGTGTGTGTGTGTGTGTGTGTGTGTGTGTGTGTGTGTGTGTGTGTGTGTGTGCGTGCGCGCGTTCGTGCGTGTGTTCGTTCGCATGTGTGCGCGGGGAACATTCGACATGAATTATTTTCTCACAAGAAGCACCTTAGCGGCACCGCGGCGCTGAACACACCTGCACCGAGGAAAGCTGAGGAGGGAGAGAGAAAATGAAAGAGGTGTTAAAAAAAGAGAGGAGAGAGAGAGAGAGAGAGAAGAGGAAAATGAGATAGTGAGAGACGGGATGCGGAAGGCAGGGGAGTGAGACAGTAAAAAGCCTGTGGGGAGAATGGACAACGGTAGAATTTCAATTCCCGCTCGTGGCGTTGCTGTCACACCTTGACCTCTGCCGGTGTCTCTCAAGGCCTGCTAGACGCCACCAAGGGGCTCCTGCACTTCACTTTCAGAGCCCTGAGATGAAAAAGAAAAGCTCAAGACAAAAGCAATGGAAAATTCCACCCATCGCTCTGCTCTCTCTTTGATTGTATTTGCGGTCGCGGCGGAGATCGCTGTTGTGTCGGCCGCTAACAGACAAGGGGGGGGGGGGGGGGGGGGGTTCTCTCCTCCTGGTATTTTTACCGCAGCGGTGACGAAGATATGCTCATATGCTCATTTTCCTCCCACTTTAACTTGTTGAAAAAGAACATTACACATATCCGCTAGCATAGAGAGGACAGCTGACGACTCACCTGACTATTAATAGATTTTTATTCTTCCCCCCCCCTCCCTCCCTTGCATATATATTCAGTGAGCAGCTGTCTGGAACAGCCCCTCTCTACCTGAGCGCTCTGGCAAAGAGTCGATGTGCTATTGTACACACAGAGAATGGCTGAGATAAATCTCCTCTGTAAATAGCTCCTAGACTCCGAGAGGAACATTATTGCTCAGATGAAAAGAGATGCCGTTGTTTCAGTGGGGGGGAAATATGCTTGTTAGTTCCAGTTGAGTCGGGTGCACCTTTTGCTCAGAGTCAGTTAGCAGGATAGATCGCCACGTACTTTGTGGAGGCGCTGAACAAAGATAGGACATAACTGCATTCGGATGAAAACAAATTAGTATTTGCGGCAATTGCCGGAAATAGCAATAGCAATTTCCTCTTATTTTGAAAATTGCTACTGAACGCACCTGTCGCGGTTTTGCTGCTAAGCTGTAAAGTGTGAGTGTTAATATGCAAGGCAGTCTCTCATGGCCTGACAAACACATTACTACAACTGCCTAATAAATCATATTAGGGATGCTTTCAAAAATCACAATTATGCTCTCTCTAACACCTGCCACATGGTGTATTTTAGTTGAATAGGCCTTAAAACAAATCACTGTGTTCCTGAAATAGCTGCCCTGTAGTTATTTTGAAAGGGAACATTATGAGAGAGAACATGCTTCCACTACTATTTACTGGTCCACACACACACACACACACACACACACACACACACACACACACACACACACACACACACACACACACACACACACACACACACACCTCCAATTTCATCACCTGCTTGTCACTTTCACCTAACAATATTCTGAAGGCAGTTCTATTTTTACACTAAAGACAAACAATGAATTCCAAATAATAAGAATGAATTCTTTCTGCAGAGCAAAAAGAAAAGCTGAGCAATTGTGTTTTCACTTACCAGTACTTGATAATATAACTGTTTTTGTGCCAAAACAAAAAACAAAACAAATGTGCTTTTTTTAAGAAAACTCATCCGACAAGCCAATTAAACTAAATAACCAATCGCCCATCATTTCAGGATTTTCTGCCTCTGCAACTCAACTGAAAAAGCCAAAAGCCGGATGATTTTGGCAGTTGAGCACCCTTTCTCTCTCAGCTGTGTAACGGGCCAAGACTTAACAGCATTTTGAGCAATTGTAGATTCACAGTAGGAAACATTGTAACATTATGAAAGAATGTAACTTGGACTATTAATACAAAAGTCGTGTTAAATAATAAAAACTAGTTCGATTCCCACCTGGGACGCTGTGAGCGCTGAACGAATGTGCTCAACTCAACCACCACTGATGTGTAGCACCCACCTGGGTGATGCAGGGCAGCCGGTTTGTGCCAGAACGCTCAGCACACATCAGCTATCAGGGTGGAGAGTTGAGGACTGAAAGAGACAATTACAGTGAGTCATGAGGGATGATTGGGTGGCCATGATGGAAGGAACGCCTGTGTGGGAATTTAGCCAGGGCACCGGGGTTACACCTCTACTCTTGCAAACAGATACCCAGGACCTCGGTTTAACGTCTCATCCGAAGGACGGTGCTCACTCACAGGACAGAGTCCCCGTCTCTGTCATGGGGCATTTAATTGGGCAGATTATTCATGAGAACAGAGGGAAGAGTACCTCCATACTGGACCTCCGACACCAGCACCAGTCTTCCCAAGGACTGATCACAGCCAGACCTGCTTCAGCTTCCCCAGGAGAGCCAGTAATGTAATGCAAGAAGAGCCACTGGTGCCGACATGTTTTTATACTGTCATCTTTTGTAAATGCGGGAAAAACACTTTGCAGGACTAGTGCTCATTGCTCTACTACACAGATGCCAGCAGCACTCTGCAGCGGCTCTGGAGATGACAGGGACCTCATTGCTCTACTACACAGATGCCAGCAGCACTCTGCAGCGGCTCTGGAGATGACAGGGACCTCATTGCTCTACTACACAGATGCCAGCAGCACTCTGCAGCGGCTCTGGAGATGACAGGGACCTCATTGCTCTACTACACAGATGCCAGCAGCACTCTGCAGCGCCTCTGGAGATGACAGGGACCTCATTGCTCTACTACACAGATGCCAGCAGCACTCTGCAGCGGCTCTGGAGAGATGACAGGGACGATGTGTGTGGGTTTGTGTGCGTGTGGAGGAGATGGGCAGCGTGCATAATGACGACCTGTCAGTTAGCACTTGTGGGGAATAATTGGAGTGAAGTGGACAGAGAAGCGTTGTGCCAGACTAACGATCTACATCTACATGTGCACACACTGTCACCGCATGTTGTGAGAACGAGTCTCCTCCTTACACCTGCAATGTGCACACTGCCTCAGTGGGGAGGGGAACTGGGGAGGAATAACCTGATCATCCCATGCGCTGCTACGCCCCCTACCGGTGAAACTGCACGCTGTCAGGTGAAAAGAAGCAGCTGGCGACTACACATGTGTAGGAGGAAGCATGTGCTAGTCTCAAACTTGTGTGGGGGGGGAATCAGATATTTTCAATGATGATCAGGTGTGGAATTCTATTGTTTGTGTGCCGATGTACCCCAACATCAAAAAGGTTGAGAGCCACATTAAAGTGTGATTGGTAACATTTTATCACACTGAAGAGAAGCATATTTACAGTATTGTTTTGCTCCATTATATCCAACTGCAGTTATACACATAATCATGATCTTGACCAATTTACCAAAGCCCTAGTCTCACATAGAATGGACTGCATTTATATAGCACTGTTATCCAAAGAGCTTTACAATGTGCCTACATTCACCCATTCACACACCGGGGGCAGCAGGGTGCCACGCAGGGTGCTGGCACAGCCATCAAGAGCAATTTGGGGTTCAGTGTCTTGCCCAAGGACACTTCGACATGCGGACTGGAGGAGCTGGGGATCGAACAACCGACCTTCTGATGATTAGTGGACAACCCGCTCTACCTCCTGAGCCACAGCCGCCCCAGGCCTATATCTCCACACTTCGTTTTTAACACTGTGCCAGGCAGCCCTGCAGGGGAAAGGGCTGGCTAAAGCCATGATCATTCTGGTATAGGGGGAAAAACACTGTCACTCTGTCTTGTTTGATTTCTCTTTAACCCAATCACAAGCGAAGCCCAGGATGCAGCGACGTGCCCCTTGCAAATTAAGAGTCGGAGGAGAACTTGTTTTGGTGGCACATTTGCACACGGGGAGGTGAGCCCTGGCATTAAAATGGCCAAATAAATCCCGCAAAAGAAAATGCCACATAACAGTAAAAGACATTGACTATGTGATACTGTACGACTTTTAGTAGCTTATCTCACGTAGCGACGGGCATTTTGAAAACAGTAACACGCAGACAACGGAAGTGGAGGAGAATTCCCTCTGAAATAGTTGGCCAATGGCATTATTATATTGCCGCTACTCTACACACTGCCTGTGTATCATAGCTTTATACAGCTAACCCACTGTGTCACCCCCTGCTGGTGATGGCGTGTCCTGCCCCAACCTGGTCATAAGTATGACCACCAGTGCATGTCATAGCACCGCTCACGACAGCCCAACTCCATCTCCCAATAAGGAGCAATCAGCCACTATGTCAATCGCCCCCAGCGGCTCTGTGGACCCTCATCACTGTGTCAATGGACTGTGCTGCTCCCGTGATGATTACAGGAGTGACCTTCACCTTCTCTCCACCACGTCTCAAACGCGCCACGAGGAGCGGGCCGTTATCGACCTTCACCCATCAATCCATAATTGCATGATTCAGCAACGTCCTCGAGTGCAAACACAGCAAGCTCTGTGGCTAGGAATATTTTTTTCTTCCTCTCGGCCGCTGGTGTGACGGTCTCACAGACAGCAGCAGGTCCCGGTGTCATCGCTGAAGTAAAGCGTTTGATTAAAGTCAGAGAACGTCCAATTTATTAGTGACTCTTCTCACCTTAGGAGAAGAATATTGACTCAGAAGTATCACTTGGGGCATCTGTGAGTGTCAACTATAACATTGGCTGACCAGTATAGAGATGTGCTGCTGAAATAGTCAAATATTGACTATTTTCAGAACGTGACGAAATCCATGATGAAATCCTGTGAAATCCTGTGTGAGGCACAGTCAGGCCCGCCTGTTCAAAGACATGTAACAATGTCAGCAGGTCACACCTGTCGAGGAGATTTCTATTTTCTCAAATGGAATCCATGGCGGGGCTAGAGAATGGCCGCGCTTTCAGCTGATGCTGGCCTGTTAAAAAGAGCTGTTGGATGCCAGTGTTGAGCAAGTTACTTTCATGTAATAGATTACATATTGTAAAAGACTGTATGATGTATGGGATAACTGACTGTTTCAAAGATGATGTTTATAGAAGAATCTGTGGATCAGAGAGCCACACAACATTAGCCACACAACATGAACACGCCTGGCGGGCCCGCCAGGCCAATGAAGCCCCCGCCAGGCCAGAAGAGGAAATGCAAAAAAAAAAATCTGCTCTCCCCAAAATTTCAATAAACCGTTATGGCATATTATTACAATACAACAATACTGGTGATGACAGTAATAGAAGATGCCAAATCATTCAAAACAATAAGCATTTTTTTTTTTTTTGCTTTTAGGAGCAGCGTGCGCTGTTCCAAAACATGTCAACATCATGTGTCATTGCCTGGAAAATGCACATCCCATAACACAACTGCTCGCATCGCATCCCATAATAGTATGATGATACTTGGGATGCCATTGGGAACATAGATGCGAACAGGTTAGCTAAAAGTTTAGCGTCGCCAGCGAGGGCCCCCACCGTTGCGGTCGGGGTACGTTTCGGAATCCTTCCAGGCCTGACATTTTTTCTAGGGGAAACACTCTGTGTATACAATAGTACTGTCTGTGTAGAGTAACTCGTTACTTATTACACTACTTTTGCATTACTTTTACCAAAACAACTGCAGCAGCAGAATGACATCGCCGCCCCGGAACATCCCGATTTTTTTTTTCAACCACCTTGAAGTCAGTGTAAACAATCCAAAATTCTAAATGTGATTATTTTCCTTTGTTATTGTCATCTATAGTGGTTATTTGCATACAAACACACAGTTTAATTAGGAAATTATTGTATCTTTATTTAAATATGTGCTTGGATTAAAAATAAATTAACTGCATTTGTAACTTGTGTTACTTGACAAAGTAACTGGTATAATATTACTGAAATCCTATAAGTAATAAGTTATATTACTGAGTTACTGCTAAAAGTAATATATTACATGTAATTATGTTACTTTTGTAATGAGTTACCCCCAACACTGTTGGATGCACATGCAATGACCTGGGTACAACCATGAATTTGAAGAAAGAAGTCCAGATTAAGCAAGAATTGCACAGACATTGTTAACCATGCGATTATAGGTGACAGCTCTTTAAAGCAAAATATGCTAATGTATTCGTGTGACATGGGGGGGGGGGGAACTGAGGGGGAGGGAACATGACTCATGCTGCTCGTGTCTTGAGGTGATCAAAGCATTACACGGGGCGGGAGCGTCACTCTTCCCTGTGGACCCAGGAAATCCAGCAGTGCTGGTGGCGCATACGCAATCAGTCTGTCCCAGTCCTACGTAAAACCTTTTATCAAGCGTTTTCCAGGATTAACATCCCCTCTGTGTGCACCCAGGAAACAGCCTGATCCTGACACATACATAACATTAACATAACAACAATAACAGAGACACATGCAAACGTTCATCTCTCCTGGCGGAGTCGTCTGCATTTTTGAATTTGTTGAGAGATCTGCTTTAAGCTTCATTGTGTAATAATGCGCGTGATAGGAGAGCATTGGAGAGGAGTGAGGAACGTGGAGTTGTTTCTACATGGCTCGCACTCATTGAAGGAGGATTATGTGGCTATTTGTGCTCTGATGTGTTACTCAATAAAACAATATCCTATTTGACCTTTAAGCCGGCCGCTCACTTGAGAGCAAATTCTCGTTAACGCTCTAATCCAAGTGTTATTACCAGTTAGATACCAGCAGCCTTTTGCACCAGTTGTGCGTAAGTTTTCTCTTAGTTAGGATGCATAGTCTATCAGCTAAATTCTATCTTTGCTGAATGGATAGAACGGGGGAATTTACCCCACCCTGACCCCGCCCCCAGCAAGGCTGAGCCAGCTAACCCAGCGTCTATTGTGGGCGTTCCTAGAGCCTGTATGGGCGTTCCCAGACATGCCGACTGTCTCTATATCCTGCAAATATGCCCGTCTTTTTTATTTTTTCCCCCCTATTTATGTTATTTTTCTTGTTTATTATATTACTGTCTTTTATCATGCTTTTATCATCTGGAAGAAAAAAAAAATCTGTTTTTAAAATAATGTGTAAGTAAACTTGACTGTGATCCTCATTATTATAAAAATAGAATAGGTTCCGTTCAAAAAGTGTTTTCCTATAGAGTCTATAGGAAACACAAATTGGGAGAGAGGAATCATATGTCTATATTATGGACATATTTTATAGACATATGATTCCTTTCTCCCAATTTTACCACAAGTATTTTGTCCCCATGAATATCAACCGTAGGCCTCTTCCAGATGTGCTTGAATCCCCTTTTCTTGATCACTGCGATCAAATTGATTTGTAAAAAAAAAAGTATCTTCGATCTACAGTAGCAAGCTACTTGGCATGTAGCCTGTAGCTTAGCTTGCTATATTTCACTGGGGATAGCTTCAATGTAGTGAAGCTATATTTAATGTAGAGTAGCTGGTAGCTTTGCTTACTACATTTTCCGAGTAGCTTGCCCAACACTGAGCAGAACACTCGCTGGCTGCACAACATGAGTCCACGAGTGTGAAGGGACTGCTTAATGTGATTCATTGATGACTTGATGGCTTCATTGATGGATGACTATGGCTTTACTCATCGATTCATTCAAAACTGCATACAAAGTGCATCCTATGGTTCCTCTCGTTTCCAATACACTTCTGACGTAGATTTCACCAAGCAGGCAAAGTCAAGTGAGAGGACCAGTCACAGAGGCAATGTTCACATTACAGGCAAATCTGATTTGCTGATAAAGTCATTAATCATCATTATCTTGATTGGTTTCCCAAATCTGATTTGGGAGTGTGTCCGCACTGCCACAAATCTGATTTTCAAGTCGGATCTGTGTGTCCAGACCTAAACAGCCTATCTGCATGGGTTGCTATGGTAACGACGTGGGCGTCAGTAAATACGTACTTTGGTGACGTGGTTTTCCTGCGCAGAAGCATTTGATGACGAGTTGCGAGTGCTGTTCAAATCAGATTTGGTGGATCTGTGCGTCCGCACTCAAGTCAGTCGAAAGCAGATTGGAAACTACCTCCATATGTGGTTTGAGACAAGTGGCACAAATCAGACTTGGAGCGTCCAGACTCATAAAACCAATCTGGATAAAGTCATGAATAGGTCACTAAAGTTCACAAATCAGATTTGGCCTCCTAGTCTGAACATGGCCAGAGACAGCAGAAGCATCAAGGAAGAGATGGAGGAAGACTTCTGGATCTTCCTCAAGTCAGCTGATGGAAAATTCAGCGGGGAAACTGAGCTTCATCTGAAAATCAAACAGACTTTAGAGCAGCACTATCAAGGAATACCACACGTCTCCAGAGACGAAGGAGAGACAGCTAGATGGCAGAGTAAAGGAGCTGAGGGAGAGGCTCTAAACTTGACAGTCTAACAATATCAGGGAAATGGAAATGTGCAGTATTTTCTACATGGCTTGATATCATTGAAGAATGATTATGTGGCTGTTTGTGCTCTGATGTGTTGTTACCCAATACAATATTTGACCTTTCAGCCAGCTGGTCACTTGAGAACAATTTCTCATTAACAGAGGTGTAAAAAACAAATCAGCACTGTGGAACAGCACTAGAGAGTAATGGTAGACAGTCTGGACTGAACATATGAAAAGAAATGCACCAAAAGGTGGCAGGGAACAAAACTGGGAAACATATGAAAGAGAAAACAAATTTAGGGTTGTGAAATCATAATATGAAAACAGAATATAATAGAAAAGGCAAATGATGAGACAAAAAGTGATTGTGTGGATGGGAAGCAGTTGTAGGTGGCTGAATGTGCATCATGATAGTTGTTGAAAGCTGTAGGGATGAATTTGTGTAGCTCGTTTGTAACATGTTCATGTGCCGGTGAGAAAATCCGACATATCCTGCGATTCAAGACATGGGCCTCTATCTTCCGACAGGCGCTATCCCGTAATAGCGCTTTGCGCACCTGTTTGCGCGTGCCTTAAGGCAGGGAAGATAGCATTCCACCTTGCGCTGTCCGCCAGGTGTTCTGCCGAGTTTTGCTCCCCCGCCAATCAGCAAAAAAAAGCATCCCCACCTCACGGGAGCATACTTGTAATGATTTATACAGAAATGTAACTGTTTAAAAGTGATATAATTGTCTGGTAGACGTGACCTCCCTGATTTCTAAGTTAAAACAGCCCCGAAATATGTTGGGGATACAATTCTCGGCCGGGATGCGGAAAGGTTCACGGCAGGTGTCGCAAGCGCAAATTAGAGCCATGCCAAAATCATCTGCGCCCCAAAACGGTATTTGTGCGGTCTTAACTACCAGAATTATTCACAGGCGTGGTCAGGCAAGGCTGTGCATTACGTCAATCAAAACCAATCAGATTCCCGTCTCGCAATGGTTGTTTGCGCGAGGCATGCAATATGCTGTAATTCTCTCCATGCGTAATAGAGTGTACTCACTCGTGCGAGGACAGAGAGAGCTTGTTGACAGATCGTCTGTGGTGCCAACGACCCTCCGGTTTATGAAGGTAAATAGCCTATGTCCATTGTCCAACAAGTTTTCTCAATTCATCTCCCTCTTTGCGATGTGATACAAGTTTCTCCGTGAGTTATAGTTGATTGCCTCACTGAATTATCTGCTAATACCCAATTTTAGCAGCATAATTTGATGTCTTGGCATGGCAAGGCTGTGCATAATGACATATCCAAAAGGAATTCCACTTTCCACTCCGCAAATACCTCTCTACGCTGGGAGCGCAGCCGTAATCTCCATGCAGCACACCCAGCGCAGAGAGGTATTTGCGCGTAAGAGGTCCTTTTCAAAGCTCTTAGCGCAAAGTAATTGCGCGCTGCTGACGATAGGATAACGCCATCTATCACATTTTAGCGCTGAAACGCCTGCTTTGGCTTGTGGCAGCCAATGCCCAGTACAATTATCACAGGCATGCGCTTGTGTCCGCCCCCAATTTGCATTGCGCACGGCGTTAAACGAGCGCAAACGCTAAATTAGCGCTTTTGGGAAGATAGAGCCCAGAGTCTAATAACGGCGTGTTATTGGATGCATATGTGGGTGCAGGGGAATGTGGTATTTGTAGTTCCTGGGTGTTTTGTAGGCAGGTTAATATGAGGTTTTGTGAATTGGTGTCTGAGCAAGAAAAGCAACTCCAAGGAAGGGTTTGTAAATGACTGTGAGTCAGTGAGCTTTTGTGTGCAGAGAGAGAGAGAGCCATCAGAGGTGAAAGAGAAGACAGAGATATTTGATGTTTTTAGGCCTTCACACTCACAGAGCCATTGTGACATCATCAGCACTTGATGATGATGTCGTGAGGCCTTTCCACTAACGGCCTGGTATGACGAGGAACAGCCAATCCCTGACAGAGGCGAGGTCAACGGGCAGCGGAGCAAGGGTGAACTGGAAAACACGGAGCGATGTTCAAGATGATGACATAACCACTGATGATGTGGATGGTGTGGTATGAGTTGAGATGAGATGTTTGGCCCATGGCACATCGTCTCCACCCTCGAAATCACGCAGCGTGCTCGAATTCTATAGTCTTCGGAATGCGAGCTTGTTGTCCGGATTGCGTTGACTACCTCCAGATGTGGTCAGGCAGATCTGATAACGACGCATTTACACTTGCATTAATATGCATCCAGAAAACGCATCCAGATTACATTTTACTGCCACGTGTGGGACTACATTCTGAAGTCATCACAATCAAAGGCTGGAACAAGAGGAAAAAAACGCATATGGGCCATAATTGAGAGGTGACCTATAGTGTAACAGGGGCTTTTCAGGTGGACATGATGTGACTAGGAGGTGGATCTAATGCGACTCCAGCATCTGATATCGGTCAATGGTAATTAAGCTTGACAGGTGGATAGAGTGCATTATGCCCGGGTGCAAGGTTATAATAGTTTTGGATTTTCTTTCATTCGTTTTTATTTTTATTAGTTTTGAGTTTTTGTTTTCAATTTCAGTTTAGTTTTCATTCGTTTTTAGGGTCGGATTGATCGTTTAGTTGAGTTTTAATTTTTTGAAAATGCTTAGTTTTAGTTTAGTTTTTATTAGTTTCAGTGTTAGTTTAGTGTTTTTTGCCCCTTTCCTCTTTTTTTTGGTAATATGGGGTGTTTGTCAGGGGTGAGATTCAAAAAGGTCATAAAAGATGATAGATCTAGGAAAATAGATTTAATCTCCACTCAAAATATAGGCGTATTATGTATGAAATACTGTAAACTGACAAAGACTGAAACTAAGGACATTTTCTCTTCAATTTTATTTTATTTGTAAACACACAATACCGTTTCAGTTAGGTATCAGTTTTTTTCGAAAAGCTTTTTTTTGTTTTCGTTTTTTCGTTAATTTTGGTTAAAGGGACACTGACTCTGCTGATTTTCAATGATGATTTATTTTGCATATAATCTCACACATATCTGAAAACTGTAAACAGTCTTGCAGCCATTAATTTAGTTTGACAGATATTGAGAGTTCATTTGAGTGAGCTTGTGGAGGGTTAGACAATTTAACTCAAATCAATATCTCAATAACTGTCAAACTAAATGAATGGCTGCAAGACTGTTTATAATTTTCTGATATACTACTGATTTTGTAAAAAATAAAAAAAATGGTTGAAAATCGGTCGAGTGTTCCTTTATAACCTTGCCTGGGTGACAGCACTCTGTATTCCGCCCCTGTTATCCCTCCAGTGCCCTGCTGCCTGTGCAGCAGTCACAACCCGCTGCACTGAGACAAGCCATCAGTTCTCCCCGCAACCACCGCAACAGCCCGGTGCCTGGGGCTGCTGACACCAGGCAGGCTGGTCTCTAGTGCCCCAGAACAGCCTGGTGCCTGGGGCTGGCTGACACCAGGCAGGCCCCTCTCTCTGGTGGCTGAGGCCACCTCGGCACAGAGTTCTCTCAGGTTGAATAGGGCTGGAGGGGGCAGCGTTTAGTTCCCCTTGTTTAAAGAGAAGATAAGCCTAACGACTCTAATGGCTCCTCAGGGAAATAGATAGTCAGGATAGTGGAGATCGGCTCTTCGTATCAGTCCACTTTCTATTGGAGGTGTAATGGACACACCGGAGCAGAGGCTTTGCCTGGGAAATAGGCTTCTCTTTGCATTAGAAGTCAGGCTGATGACTATATCAGTGTTTATACTTCATAGTAAGGGTGTGATGACTATTATAGTCATCACCAGTGTTGGGCAAGTTACTTTCAAAATGTAATATACTACATATTACTAGTTACTTTCATTTGAAAGTAATAAGTTACTTTACAATATTACTTTCTGTGTAGAGTAACTCGTTACTTATTACACTACTTTTGCATTACTTTCACCAAAATAACAGCAGTAACAGAATGACATCGCCGCCCCGGAACATCCCAAAAAATAATTTCAACCGCCTTGAAGTCAGTGTAAACAATCCAAAATTCTAAATGTTATTCTTTGCCTTTGTTATTGTCATCTATAGTGGTTATTTACATAAAACACACAGTTGAAGATTACTGAGAAATCCTTCAATCCGATCTTTCAAGCTCGGGATTTCACACCTAAAATGTATGCACTTGTGAAGGTTCCAGCAAGTTATATTACCAGCAGCCTATTCACATTTTCTGATTGATCACTAAATGGTCAACTATTTTCCTTACCCTTGAATATAAAGAAGAATTGCAGAGTTGCCGTCAATTGGAATGCATAGTTACAGACAGTAGATTTGATATGACAGGCCTATGGCAGCTGAGATAACCCTATATTATGTGTTCTTAAATTGTAACTGTAGGCCTAATTCCACTAAACACTAAACACTAAAATGTGGAGGTGTTATTTATACGTTATTATGCATTGATCTTCTTGCATGGCCCACTTGAGACCAAATTGGGTCCCATGTCACCCGTGAACTAAAGTGAGTTTGACACCCCTGGTGGTATAGGGTGTCACTTACGCTAATAGCGTAGCAAACAAATCGATTTGTTTGGTACACTGGCTATAGTATAACGCTATACGCTATACCAGGGGTTCCCAAACCTTTCCGTCCAAGTACTACTACGTAGAAAACCAACTTGCCCAGGGACCACGTCCACTGCGTATACCCCCCCCCCCAAATAAAATGTGCTGATTTAACCATGCAATAGCAGCAGAAAGGCTAAATGACAATATAAGGCTACTAGCTGGTTCAAAACGGAGACACACACACACCTGCCAACATTAGGCTGTGAAAAAGAGGACCCCTTTGTAAATGTTTTTTTTCCCCTCGTTAAAATTTAGCCTAAGTTTGGAGTGTTATTTATCTATCTTCCTGACAAACTAGCATAACATGGTTGGTACAAATCGATTCATTAGGTATTCTAGTTTCATAGGATACCAGAAACTTCACTCTGGCTTTAAAACTGAGCCTGCTGCAGTTGCTGAAAGAAAATGTTCAAAATTGTGATATTTCCCAAATAGTGCAACCTTTCCGAAAATCGGCCCAATCCGGCTACTCTCAGGGTTAATGTGTATTATGTAAAAACTGTTGTCTGTAAAAAATAAAAAAATAAATATACCGGTATATTTTTTTGCAATTCTCTGGCGGACCACCAGGCGGAGCCCCGCGCGGACCACAGTTTGGGAACCAATGCTACTATAGCGTACCAAACAAATGGATTTGTTTGGTACACACTATACTATAGCGTGTCACTTATGCTATAGTATAGTGTAAGTGATTTGAGAACTGACCTGAAGTGTTTGCATTCTCACTCCGATTATTGCTTGTTTACATTCTGCTCGCGGTTCAGATTTATGCTATGTGGTGGGTTCAAGGCAGAGTGTAAAAAATATTAAACATTTAAAATTGTCAGGCTAAATTCTGGCTGGCACCCCAAAAATCCGCTACAGAAAAATGTATATGATGTTTGTTTATTTCTTTAATATTTTATTTTAAATTTTTAGAGAACAATATACAAACAAGACAAACAGGCTCAGACACAGGAAAGGAAAGGAAAAAAAACAAACATACATCAACATTGCAACATGGCGCTATCAGCCGCATAATGTTATATGTGCTTATATATATATATATATATAAAAAAAGTGCATGGGGTCCCGCGCAAAGGGTCCATGAGATACCAGCTGGAAGAGCCAACCGTCACCCCTAACCTCAGTTACTGGTCATTCTTAACCTCGTCGAAGTAGGCCAAAAACGGGTCCCAGATAGTTGAGGACCTCCCAAGCGTATTGGTTCTCAGGGACCTGAGTTTCTCCATCTGTACAACAGAGATCATGTCCATCAGCCACACCTGAAAAGAAGGTGAAGAGGAAGACTTCCATTCCTTTAGAATGAGTCTTTTGGCGACTGTTGTCCCAAATGTCAGAGATTATTGCACAGCTGTAGGGAAGTTCAGAGAGGACTCCGAGCAGAAGATGGCGAGTTCTGCCTCCGGTTGTAGGGTTATTTTGTAGGCTTTAGAATACCAGTCAAATATTTTGGCCCAGAATCCTGTTAGTGAAGGGCAGAACCAGAAGGCATGAATGATGATGTTTGTTTATTAACTGGCCCCTGGCCTCCTGTCATTTTGCAAAAGTGGCCCCCAGGCAAACCAAGTTGAGTATCCGTGCTGCACTATACTAAAGGCACCGACTCCCAAGCTGAAATACAGCCAGAATAATGTTGTTCAGACTATTACAGTGAATGACACATTGGACACAATTGAAGAAAAATGTAGACAGAACAGTACGAAAACCAGCATTCAGTGAGAGTGGAAATGTAGCCATTTGAGTAGATTTCCCTTCAATGACAGGTTGCAGAAATCACCAGCAATCTTGACTTGAATAGTATTGTAATCACGTCTTCGACTGCCCTCTTACCTGTGACAGTTGTGAAAAGTTTGCTCATTTCACTTTTAGATGAAGTTGAAGTGTTTTCCTAAATCAATACTGAAATCAGGCAAAACCCTAATTTCCTCACTTGCTTGGGGGGGGGGGGGGCGGGTGTACTGTGTGTGTGTGTGTGTGTGTGTGTGTGTGTGTGTGTGTGTGTGTGTGTGTGTGTAGTACATTACTGAGGAAGTCCATGTAAAAACGACACGTTTTATAGCTGCTTTACAAATCTCTTTTTTTCTTCTTCTTTTTCAGTTAAGTTGAAGCATTCCACAGTTTTGAGTTGTGTGCGATTCATTTTGGGGGAAATATAAATCCATGAACAGCTGCAGAGCAGTGACAACAAAACTGATAGGACAATTCTCTTTTCCCTTCCTCCATCCAGGAAGGTCAATGTCCAAAAGTGACCGAGGCAACAAAACACTTACTGCAATCAGATGAACAACTGCAGTCAGAGGCGGAGCAACACTGGACTGGAGAGACAGCCAGAGTGTTTCAACATCACATTCCTGAAGTGAAACTAAAAAGCAACTCAGAGCGACAGACAGACAGACAGACAGACAGACAGACACACAGGCAGACACACAGGCAGGCAGGCAGACAGACAGACACAGATAGACAGACAGACAGACAGACAGACAGCACTGCTGCAGTCAGGAAGTCTCTCTTTTGAAAAATAAATAAATAATAAAGCTAAGGTCATCAGGCCTTTGTCAACAATACAGCAGTGGACTCTGGACGAACGCAGGAGAATCAACAGCAGATCGTATTGACTGTTTCAACACTTCAACAGAGAACACGCAGTGACACATTATTGAGCCAGTAACGTGTCGCGGGGGCCATGGCTCCAATCACCGGTTAAAGGATAATTCCGTTTTCTTTTTACACCCCAGACCTGATTTCCAGCTTATGATGTTTAAGTCACCCTGACAACTTCGCTTTGATTAGCATCAGCAGAAACGATCATCAGTTTTGAACTGCGACCTCAAAACGAGGAAAACAGGGCATGCGAAATGCCTGTATTTATGTATTGTAAATAGATTATTTTACTCTATTAGTCTTTTACCTTTTGGACCATTCCCTCTCCTTCTCCCTAGTATACTCGCCCGAGCTCCGCCACCATGTCTTACCCAAAATGAACCGAATCCTACTGGTGACATCATCACTGATGACATCACAATTGCTTGAGTGACATCACTGCTGACATCATCCTCGAGTGCGCGAGTGACATCACCAATTCTATCAATAAAGTGATAGCATCAGTGATGTCATAACTCCTTCCCTGCAGAGGTTGTAAAAGGGGCGCCTAGCTTCACGCTTTTACTTTTGGTTTCAGTGTCTAGATATGTCTGCTGCCGAATATCTTCTATGTGAAAATACGTTTTTGTGCTCCATCTGTCTGGATGTGTTCACTGATCCAGTCTCCACACCATGTGGACACAACTTCTGCAAAACCTGTATCAAACAGCACTGGGATATCAATGGCCCATGCCAGTGTCCCATGTGTAATGAGAGGTTTGACAGAAGACCTAAGCTGTGGGTCAATACTTTCATCAAATCAATATCGGAGATGGCTGCTCAGTTCAGAAAGTCAGTGAGTAGTAGGCCTAAGACAGAGGCTGGAATTCAACAGATGAGCCAAGAGAGACAACTGAAGATTCAGGAGATCAAACACTCCATAGAGGTCAGCAAGGAAGATGCAGACAGAGAGATAGCAGATGGTGTGCAGGTCTTCACTGCTCTGAGGCAGTCTGTGGAGAGAGGCCAGGCTGAGCTCATTGAGATGATTGAGGAGAAGCAGAAAACAACAGAGAAACAGGCTGAAAGCTTCATCGAAGAGCTGGAACAGGAAATCTCTGAGCTGATGAAGAGAAGCGCTGAGGTGGAGCAGCTCTCACACACTGAAGACCACCTCCATCTCCTCCAAAGCTTCCCATCCCTGAACACCCCTCCACACACCAAGGACTGGACAGAGGTCAGTGTCCATCGCTCATCATATGAGGGGACTGTGAGCAGAGCTGTGGCTCAGCTGGAGGAGACTCTCAGGAAACAGATGGAGAAGCTGCTTGAGGCTGAGCTGAAGAGGGTCCAGCAGTATGAAGTGGATGTGACTCTGGATCCTGATACAGCAAACGCCTGGCTCATCCTGTCTGATGATGGGAAACAAGTACATTATGGTGATGTAAAGAAGAATCTCCCAGACTACCCAGAGAGATTTTCTTATTGTGTCAATGTCTTAGCAGAGCAGAGCTTCTCTTCAGGGAAGTTTTACTATGAGGTGCAGGTTAAAGGGAAGACTGAGTGGGATTTAGGAGTGGTCAGAGGGTCGATCAACAGGAAGGGAACCATCACACTGAGAACACAGAAAGGCTTCTGGACTGTAGGGTTGAGGAATGGAAATGAGTACAAAGCTCTTGCTGACCCTCGTGTCCTCCTCTCTCTGAAGATGAAGCCTCAGAAGGTGGGGGTGTTTGTGGATTATGAGGAGGGTCTGGTCTCCTTTTATGACGTAGATGCTGCAGCTCTTATCTACTCCTTTACTGGCTGCAGCTTCACTGAGAAACTTTACCCATACTTCTGTCCCGGTCTTAATCATGGTGGTGAAAACTCTGCCCCTCTGATCATCTCTCCTGTCAATCACACAGATTAGACTAATCATCAAATGTACACATGCTTTGTTTTGTCAGGTAAATATTTGACTTGTCTTATGCCTACCCCACACTACAGGATAATTTGCAAGATTATGGCCAAGATTCCCCCCTCTCGATTTTCTCGGGGGTGCTCCCGATTTGATGCGCGTCGGGCAGATAATCTTCCCAAATGATCCTGTAGTGTGTGGGGTTCAAAGATTCACAATCGGGAAGACTGCCTCTTCCCGATTGTGAATCGGGCATATCTAACATGTTAGATATTTACAATCAAACAAAACAAAATTGCATCTTGAGCAGAGAGCCAGTGGTAGCTGCGTTTCCATTAGTTTTTCGCAAAATAATCTGGTCCGCGTTCGCCCGCAGCCCCGCACAGAAACAAAGAACGAGGAAATTGTCATCGAGGTGAAATACCCGTGCGTCTTTGAACGGGACGGAAAACTAATGCTATACTGCAAAGCATGTAGCCTACAACAAGCGCTTAGCTCTCATATGCTTCCCGCATCGGCGAGTGTCCGCACGGAAAAGTGAGTCAAATCAGCAGACGCGCCTCCACAAGGCACCTGTGCAGACGGTTTTCGCCTGGCCGTGCACAGTAGGCCTACACCCCGAATGGACGCGGCTGTCCGCGCAAATATTAGTTAAACAAATCCTTTCAGTGCAAATGCATTATAAAAACAAAAAATAAGATTTGTTTAGAAAACGAAATGACACAAATGTATTATTATTATTATTATTATTATCATTATTACTACTAGCTACTACACCCGGTGCGCACACTGAATAGGCATTTTAAAAGTTAACGTCGAGCCCTGCTTCCAAGGTGAATCTTCGGCATAATCTTCTAGTGTGTGGGGTTGCGTTTGAACAGACGCGATTGTGTGTGTGTCCCAAGATTGAAATGTTAAAAAATCGGCTCTCTCTGTCCTGTAGTGTGTGGGCTCTCAAGATTTTTATAATCTTCAAGGATTTGAAAATCCTGTAGTGTGGGGTAGGCATTAGATACATTTGTTCTTTCAACAGAGCTCTCCACTGAGTGAGAGGAGAAGACAAACTGTCTGTGGAAAAAAACAGTAACTACTAATGTATCTTGTCTCCTTATACCTTTCTTCTCCTTGGCAAAATGATTTAGTTTTTATCATGAGAGAGAAACAACAGTACAGGTAAATAAATGTTAAACTTCAGATTCTGGTTAATATGGTAAATTCTGTATTTTTTTTATATCCAGTTTTTTCTGTTATGTGTGATAGATACTTGTTGCAGCAAACACGGGGAATCATAAAACAAATGAATCTAATCACTATTGCAGGAATGTGAAAATTACAATTTTCCTGTTTCATTGTAACATGTCCAGGGGATGAACTACAAGGTGATTACTCTCATAGCAGTGTATATATATACTGAGCATTTTAATAATACCGTACACAATTACTAAAGAGCATTTGATTGAAAAATAAAGAATTCTGCAATCTACTGTACTGTATGTTTACTGAAATAAAACCCAATAAAAAGAGCTTGTATGTTACATGACTGTTATCTTCCTGTATAGGCTACTTAATTTATTTTATGTTTGACTACTATGCCCTCTACCGAGTGCCCTCTAGTTTGCTCTGTATTTTTTTCTGATTTCCCCATTGTCTCCCCAATTATACTTGGTCAATAACAATTTTCTCCAACTAAATGGGGATAAGACAGAGATTCTCTTAGTTGGCTCCTGTCAATCTGACGCCCCACACATGTCTCTCTCTGAGTCTCAATCCTCTCAATCCACACCCCTTTTCGCTTCCCTGGGGGAATGATTGACAGCTCGTCGGGCCGCCATCTCAGCCAGGTCTGAACCAATCACAGCTCAAACATTCTACACCTGTGTGAAGGCTAGCCAATCCCTCAGATGGGTGACGTTGACTGACATTTACTCCAGTGGTGCAACTGAAATTAAAGTGCCTAAATAATGTGACCTTATCAGCTGTTCATGACTCATCTTCATCTGACCATCGACAGCTCGCAAATAACGTGACATGTGACCATCACAATATCTTTGTGGAACATGGTGATAAACTGAATATCATTAGGTGTTGGACTGTTAGTCAGACAAGACTAGAAGATGTCACCTTGGACTGTGGGGAACTCAACAGATGTTTTTCATATTTCTGACATTTTATGGACAAAACGATTAACCGGTGATGCAGACAATAATCAGTAAGTTAACTGGGAGACAATGCAACATGTGACAAGAAGGTTGGGAACCACTGCTTTAGGTCATTCTGCTCATTTTTGCTTCAACTTTTTACATTTTGTTCCTCTTTTCTGTTGTTTGTTTGTCCTCATTCTGTCAGTGTTTTGCATTAAAGGAACACTCCGCCCATTTTCAACCAGCTTTGTATCATTAGAACATCAGTAGTATATCAGAAAACTGTAAACGGTTTTGAAGTCTGTCATTTAATTTGACAGTTATTGAGTGTTAAAGTGTGGACCAGTGACATCACTGGTCCACACTAATAACTCATTAACTCAAATCAACTGTCATAACTGTCAAACTATTCATCATTCATCTAGTTTGACAGTTATTGAGAGTTGATTTGAGTTAATGAGTTATTAATTTGAGTTAGTGGTCCACACTTTAACACTCAATAACTGTCAAATTAAATGACAGACTTCAAAACAGTTTACAGTTTTCTGATATACTACTGATGTTCTAATGATACAAAGCTGGTTGAAAATGGGCGGAGTGTTCCTTTAAGAGAGAAGCATCCTTGACTTTCACAGCCTCGAGTCTGTTTTCCCCACATGTTCTGCTGAGGTTGCTGCTGTTCAGCAGCTTCCAGCCGGATCCGAGTACGCTCCAAAGTCCAGTTCAGTTCTGCTTAGGGGCCCCAGATGTACAAGCTGTGGGTTACAATCCTGTTTGATTGGCAGAACGGTCTGAGATTGGGTTTTCAAATCACTGTTGGGATTTGTCATGGAGATGAACAGAGACTGTGTGCTTTTAGACAAAGGAGAGGCCTGTAGTAGGACAGTCTCAGTCAGGCCTAAAGTCCATGCAGGTGTGGTAACGGTTTGGATTAAAAACCCCAGTCTCTCATTGGACCAGATCAGGAGGCGGGGAATTCCCTATGACATCATCACTAAACACATGTAAATGATATACAGGGATTGGGGAACATGCAGAGGAAGAGTGAGAATAAATACAGCACACTGATACTGTGAAGAACATTGGGAATTTCTCTTTCCATCATCCAGAGAGGTCAAAGGTGTCCATGTGATCATTTACAACAGTGACAGAAAACATAACGCATAAGACACTTTATTTGTCATTGTAGGCATGTAACAAAGGGTAAAAACAAGATGATAAAAGGTTAGGCTATTGCATAAGGTAGATGTTCAATAATAAAGCATTGGCATGTTGCAACATGGCAAGATCAAATCAAGATAATAAAAAGGTATTGCACAACAAGTTAGATGTAGGTAATAAAATGTTGGAGTGCATTAGCAGCAGTTTGGTGGTGGGGGTGGTGGATGGGAGAAGCTAACTCAGTATAGTCTTCAGTCCTCAGCAGCTATGGGAGTGTAGAGGGTGATGGAGGCTACAGCTCTGGTGAAAAGCTGTTCTTCAGTGTGTTTGTTCGGGCTTTGATGGCTCTGTATCTCTTCCACGATGACGAGGGGTCAAACAGACTGTGACCTGGGTGGGCGGGTCCTTAATGATGTTGCTATCCTTCTTCTTTTATTACTTTATTCCAGGTTTTAATATTAGAGGTTTACAGTTTCATCAGTCATTTAATTCATCCTGCCAGTTATGAAAAAATATTGTTTTAATATATATATATGTATATACCGTATATATATATGCATAACCAATTATGTGGGTTTTCTTTTTAATAAAATGAATAAAAAAACTAATTGACAAGCATTGCTAACCTTCTTGTGTAGACATCATACAGTGAGTCCAAAGTTACAAAACAGTTTAATCTCATAGCAGTTAATGATTAACTGCTATGAGATTAATATTGAACTGCAGTGAGAGGAGGAGCAACACGGCAGAGACAGGTGTGTTTGAAGGTGACATATTTCTGGTCAGATTGAAAGTAGGCTAACTCAGAGCGACAGCACTGCTGCAGTCGACAAGTCTGTCTTTCTCTGGAAAGAATAATAACCCGAAGTTGATCAGGCCTTCCTCAACAATACAGCATAGTCTGACATACATGGGTGAGTACAGCAGATACTATTTACTGTTTAAACCACTGAGATATATATGTTGATGGTTTAAACAGAGAGCAGTGACACATAATTGAACTGTATTCAGAATGGAAATTTCCCTGTTTTCATTTTGCACTGTTACTTGTCAAAATTACGTTTTCAGTGAAGTGCAAGACTCAAAATGACTTTTGATAATATTACGATCAATAACTTTGATGTTTTCTCAAAATAAATATGTGTTGCAGTATTGCTATTTAACACTTTCACTTTTGGTCTCAGTGTATAGATATGTCAGCTGCCAGCGGTCTTCAATCTGAAGATCAGTTTCTGTGCTCCATCTGTCTGGATGTGTTCACTGATCCAGTCTCCACACCATGTGGACACAACTTCTGCAAGAACTGCATCACAAAGTACTGGGATGTTAATGTCCAGTGCCAGTGTCCCATGTGTAAAGAGCTTTTCAACATAAGACCTCTGCTGCGGGTCAATACTTTCATATCTGAGATGGCTGCTCAGTTCAGAAAGTCGGATCAGATGAAAGCCAGCAGCAACCCAGACTTGAGACCAACAATGGGCCAAGAAGTTCCCTGTGACGTCTGCACTGGGACCAAACTGAAGGCCCTGAAGTCCTGCCTGGTGTGTCTGGCCTCCTACTGTGAGACTCACCTGGAGCCTCATCAAAAAATGGCGGGCTTAAAAAAACACAAGCTGATGGATCCTGTGGAGAACCTGGAAGACAGGATGTGTAAAGAGCACGATGAACCACTGGCGCTGTTCTGCAAGACGGACCAGATGTGTGTGTGTCTGCACTGCACTGCTGTAGGCCACAAGTTACATGACATTGTTACTCTGAAAGAAGAATATAAAGGAAAGAAGGCTGAGCTGGGGAAGACAGAGGCTGAAATTCAGCAGAATATCCAGGAGAGACGACTGAAGATTCAGGAGATCAAACAATCGGTGGATCTCAGCAAGAAAGATGCAGACAGAGAGATAGCAGATGGTGTGCAGGTCTTCACTGCTCTGAGGAGGTCTGTGGAGAGAGGCCAGGCTGAGCTCATTGAGATGATTGAGGAGAAGCAGAAAACAACAGAGAAACAGGCTGAAGGCTTCATCGAAGAGCTGGAACAGGAAATCTCTGAGCTGATGAAGAGAAGCGCTGAGGTGGAGCAGCTCTCACGCACTGAAGACCACCTTCACCTCCTCCAAAGCTCATCATCCCTGAACACTCCTCCACACACCAAGGACTGGACAGAGGTCAGTGTCCATCACTCTTCATATGGGACTGTGAGGAGAGCTGTGGCTCAGCTGGAGGAGACTCTCAGGAAACAGATGGAGAAGCTGCTTGAGGCTGAGCTGAAGAGGGTCCAGCAGTATGCAGTGGATGTGACTCTGGATCCTGATACAGCAAACCCCTGGCTCATCCTGTCTGATGATGGGAAACAAGTACATCATGGTGATGTAAAGAAGAATCTCCCTGACAACCCAGAGAGATTTTCTTATTGTGTCAATGTCTTAGCAGAGCAGAGCTTCTCTTCAGGGAAGTTTTACTATGAGGGTCAGGTTAAAGGGAAGACTGAGTGGGATTTAGGAGTGGTCAGAGGGTCGATCAACAGGAAGGGAACCATCACACTGAGCCCAGAGAATGGCTTCTGGACTGTATGGTTGAGGAATGGAAATGAGTACAAAGCTCTTGCTGACCCTCGTGTCCTCCTCTCTCTGAAGATGAAGCCTCAGAAGGTGGGGGTGTTTGTGGATTATGAGGAGGGTCTGGTCTCCTTTTATGACGTAGATGCTGCAGCTCTTATCTACTCCTTTACTGGCTGCAGCTTCACTGAGAAGCTCTACCCATACTTCTGTCCCGGTTGTAATCATGGTGGTGAAAACTCCGCCCCTCTGATCATCTCTCCTGTCAATCACACAGATTAGACTAATCATCAAATGTACACATGCTTTGTTTTGTCAGGTAAATATTTGACTTGTCTTAGATACATTTGTTCTTTCAACTGAGCTCTCCACTGAGAGGAGAAGACAAACTCTCTGTCTGTGGAAAAAAACAGTAACTACTAATGTATCTTGTCTCCTTATACCTTACTTCTCCTTGGCAAAATGATTTAGTTTTATCATGAGAGAGAAAAAACAGTACAGGTAAAGAAATGTTAAACTTCAGATTCTGGTTAATATGGTAAATTCTGTATTTTTTTTTATATCCTGTTTTTTCTGTTATGTGTGATAGATACTTGTTGCAGCAAACACGGGGAATCATAAAACAAATTAATCTAATCACTATTGCAGGAGTGTGAAAATTACAATTTTCCTGTTTCATTGTAACATGTCCAGGGGATGAACTACAAGGTGATTACTCTCATAGCAGTGTATATATATACTGAGCATTTTAATAATACCGTACACGATTACTAAAGAGCATTTGATTGAAAAAGAAAGAATTCTGCAATCTACTGTAGTGTATGTTTACTGAAATAAAACGCAATAAAAAGAGCTTGTATGTTACATGACTGTTATCTTCCTGTATAGGCTACTTAATTTATTTTATGTTTAACTACTATGCCCTCTACCGAGTGCCCTCTAGTTTGCTCTGTATTTTTTTCAGATTTTTCCCCATTGTCTCCCCAATTATACTTGATCAATAACAATTTTCTCCAACTAAATGAGGATAAGACAGAGATTCTCTTAGTTGGCTCCTGTCAATCTGACACGTGTCTCTCTCTAGCCACTTCTTAACATGCAGTGGAATCCATATTATAACCCGCTCCTAGCCGGTTGGCCTGCATGTTAAACAACAATTAGCCGGCCTACGCGCACTCCCGCGAGTCCGTATCTTATTCACCTCGGCCACCGGTGTAAGATCCGGATTAGCGCAAAAGGAGCTGCAGTTAAACAGTGGCAGGTCATTATCCGCAGTTTATCACTAGTTTTTCCGCCCCTGTTGAGTGTTGGTGAAAAATAAAAATATAGCAGATGTTTTCGTGCAGAGCGCCGTTTAAAAGCCGCAGAAGCAGCATCAGTCCCGCCGGCCAGCGCTGGACCCGCTATGTGAGGAAACACACAGGAGGAAACCGAAATGTCAAAACAGACATCCCTTGCTAGGCCAGTCCTTTTTTTTATCGAGATCATGTAACGACAAGTAGCCTACTTCAGGCAAGCAAGACGGCAGGAAAGAACCAGAAGCGTGCCTGCTGCCGTCAAAAGCGAAAGCGACCCGACGTAGGCTGTCAATTTAGCGGAGGTAAAAAGCCTTTTTACCTACCGTACTCTGGGCGAATCAATCAATCAATCAATCAATCAATGGCTCGCACTTGGTTCGTATGATGAGGAGATGAATCAAATGCTTACCACAAATAAAGCCACATGGGAGCCGAGAACCAGTGCAGGAGAGCTGCTGCACAGGTGCCAGGTGAGTGGGAGAGATTAAGGTGCCTACGTAGCCTATTGCTGGAGATTCAAGTTGTGCGCTGTCGCACTTATTACTTTTAGTGTTGTTTCATCAAGGCAATGTCCAGAAGATATGGGTTCATGAGTTTCTGCAAATGCAGATAGATAGGCTACAGTAGGAGCATGCATGCATATTGTCTGTTTCAATAAGGAAAGCGTCCTTTACCGAGAACGACGTGCCGACCAATTCAATATTCTTGCTGCGAAATCGGCCTCTTAATGACAACACTGGAATAAATAAGATCGACTACGACTATAGAGGCTATAAAGAATGGACTATAGAGAAATAAATGGATTCAAAACGTTTATTTAGGAAACATAGTGGCCGGTAAATATTCGATAGGACCGGAATTTTGGAACATTACCGGCTGCACTGGCCGCCTGGGAAAATGTCTAGCGGAATCCCTGGTTTGGTTACAAATTCGCTAAAGCTGTTTCCTATCACATTTCTTGTGTTTGATACATACTACATGCTTATTTTAAGGGGTTACGGGGTAAAAAAGGTTGGGAATATAACAAACAAGATGATAAAAGGTTAGGCTATTGCATAAGGTAGATGTTCAATAATAAAGTGTTGGCATGCAACATGGCAAGATCAAATCAAGATAATAAAAAGGTATTGCACAACAAGTTAGATGTAGGTAATAAAATGTTGGAGTGCATTAGCAGCAGTTTGGTGGTGGGGTGGTGGATGGGAGAAGCTAACTCAGTATAGTCTTCAGTCCTCAGCAGCTATGGGAGTGTAGAGGGTGATGGAGGCTACAGCTCTGGGGGAAAAGCTGTTCTTCAGTGTGTTTGTTCGGGCTTTGATGGCTCTGTATCTCTTCCCCGATGACGAGGGGTCAAACAGACTGTAGTCTCGCTAGCCAGCCTCTCTTCCTTTCTGACAGAAAGGAAGAGAGGCTGGCTAGCGAGACTAAACAGACTGTGACCTGGGTGGGCGGCTCCTTACTGATGTTGCTATCCTTCTTCCTTCGTTACTTTATTCCAGGTTTTAATTTTAGAGGTTTACAGTTTCATCAGTCATTTAATTCATCCTGCCACAGTTATAATATATATATGTGTGTGTGTGTGTGTGTGTGTGTGTGTGTGTGTGTGTGTGTGTGTGTGTGTGTGTCTGTGTGTCTGTGTCTGTGTGTCTGTGTCTGTGTCTGTGTGTGTGTGTGTGTGTGTGTGTGTGTGTGTGTGTGTGTGTGCGCGTGAGAGAGAGAGACACACACACACACACACGTACATAATAAATATATTATGTACGTGTGTGTGTGTGTGTGCGCGTGCATGCGTGCGTGTGTCACTTTACAGTAAGGGTACACTAATTGAGGGTTAGTTAATTATAAACATATTAAGTAACAGTTAACTAATGTGTATAGTAATAATTGGTCACTAAGTATTAATTTATATTTTCATTTACATTGAATAGTTTAGAGTGAATTAGTTAATGGTTACGGTTAACTGTTAGTTAATAGCATTAACTAACTGTTAATGTACCCTCATTGTTACCATTACCATCCCTACTGATGACTCTACAAAGAATAACACTTAGGACAACCGACAGTTAGTTCTCCTGATGTAAACTTGAGAGGGAAATTAAAGCACAGGAGTGCCTACTGCAGGGATACTCAACTTGCTTTGCCCGGGGGCCACTTTTGTGAAATGATAGAAGGCCAGGGGCCAGTTAGTTAATAAACAAATATACATTTTTCTGTAGCGGATTGTAGGTTTTTGGGGTGTCAGCTGGAGTTTAGTCTGACAATTGTGCACACCGGCTAGTTAGTTAGGTTAAGTTAGCTAGGTTAAGTACATACATAAGTGCCTGGGTAGCAAGCAGACGGCGGTATTTGACAATTTAGCAGCTAAATCATAGATTATTGAAAGATATTCCATATTCCAGACTGAAATGCTATAACAGAAGTGGAGTATTGGCCAGAATGACATGAGCATTTGGACACTTATTCAGCGGGTATCTTGCATGTTGCGTTCAGGTCCCCTTTCTCTTTGCAGAGTCAGAGCTTTTCCAGCACCTTGAAGCTTCACTGAGCGACCAGCCAATTAAAATGTTGGCAGATAATGTGCTCTGGTCGTGTATCACAAAAGATCACTGCTGAACGCTGACACTGACCTTAGAGAGAGCGCATTAGAAAGACAATGAGGTATGATTTTGCATTCACTTGAAGTCACAGCTGCGATCTTGCATACCATCTAAAGCACAAAGTGGTGCAAGAGGAAGCAGCCCATAAAAAGTGAGATATTGACATTAATCATCTATAACGTAGCTTGGGCAATTATATGATCAAGTCAGCAATCAGAAGCAGAGGGCAGTCATTTTGGTTATAGGCAATGTGCAAATGGAAAACAGTGCTTAGTAGTTTCTCTACCTGAAGGCCTGGTGCAGACTTATATAAATGTGAAAAATACGTTTTGTATCATTTGTCCAAAAGTCAGAGATGGCTCTGTGCACAGATAAGATGTGGCATCCTACCATTACATATTGAAACAGGAAGATACAGAGGGGTAGCTGAGGAGGATAGAATATGTGAATACTGTGAGTTGAATGAGGTGGAGAATGAAATTCATTTCATTTTATGTTGTCCTTTGTATCCTGACTTGAGAGAAACAATGTTTAAAAGAGTCCATACTCCTGAGCTAAATATGATAGATAGTGAGAACGGAGTTCTACTCAAATTTATTTTTGTTAATATTTTTGCATTTGCAAGGTTGACGTATAACTGATAAATTATAGTTTATTTTTTTATTTTCCTATTCTATGTGCAGGTATGTATGAATGTATATGTATGTATATGTATAAGCATATTATGTCTGCATGTATATATACTCTGTTGCTCTAATTTGGGCTGCACTGGAAGCTTCTGGTTGGGTAACATACCAGAATGATATGTTTTGTTAGATATTGAATGTTGATGTGTCCTGACATTACACATTATGTTACTGCCTTATTTAAATAAACAATCATAAGCATAACAATACAGATCCTACACATCCCGTGTGGAAATGGACAAGCTAGCTGGCTTGTTGTAGAGAAAGTGGTTATGCTTTTGGTTTTAGATAGCAGCACCGTGGCTCCTGCGTTACATCGTTGGCTTGTTGGGGAAGCTAAGCAGGTCTGGCTGTGGTCATTCCTCCTTGGATGGGAGAGGAATCTGGTGTTGGAAGTGGTGTTGGAGGACCAGTAGGGGGCGCTCTTCCCTCTGGTCTCATGAATAATCTCCCCAATGCCCCAGGGCATAGACAGGGACTCTGTCCTGTGAGCGAGCACCGTCCTTCATCCGAATCTCATCTTCCGATGAGATGTTAAACCGAGGTCCTGACTCTGTGGTCAATCAAAATCACATGGGCTCTCTTTGCAAGAGCAGGGGTGTAATCCTGGTGCCCTGGTGAAATTCCCACTCAGGCCTTCCTTCAATCAGTGAAAGAAGAACGATCCACACACCAAGAGAGCTCCCGTTGTTGTTTTTAATTTGTAAAACAGCGTGACGTTTCGGGCCACACCGGCCCTTCCTCAGACGCTTTCTGAAGTGGCAGAGAGACGCCATCTTAAATACCCGTATCAATACACATGACAGATCACCAGGTGTTCAGCAATTAGCAATTAGAAAAGTTTAAAAAATGTACATACATAGGAAGGTATTATAGTATTATAGACACAAATGTACAGATTCTAACAGTATATATATATATAAACAAGCAGGACAATTATAATTGCCCCCCAAAAGGGAGTAGTTTGTGGGCTCTGGTTTACAGTAAGCACAGTCAATTAGAATTTGGAAGAGGCCCAAAACAAATACATCCCTGGAGGCGCCTCCATTAACCACAACTTACTGCATTTGCAGAAATGGGGACCTAGTCTATTACTTAAAATAACAAATAGCAAATATTTAAAAAATATATATACAGAAGTATCACGTATATAAAAGAGATCAACACCAGAAGACAGAGAGAACAATAGAGAGAGAAAAGCATCACAATAGGGACATCCTACAGGTTGGAGTACAGGATTACATCACCCTCTATAGAAAAGGTCTCATATCGAATTCCTCATTAAGGCCTTTAGGGGCCAGAGTGCTCAATGTATAAATCCAGAATAGTTCTCTTTGGAGTAGCAAGTTGTTGATGTCACCCCCTCTGCGTGGCAGTTTAAGAGCCTCAATCCCAATGTATTTGAGAGTGGATACAGAATGTTTTGCAGAGGTAAAGTGGACAGCCACCGGGCTAGATGTTACATTATTTCTGATTGTGCTGCGGTGTTCAGAGATACGGGTTTTGAGTGGTCTCAATGACTTACCTATATATGAAAGTCCACATGGACAATGCAGCATATAGATAACATTGACAGTGGAGCATGAGATAACACTTTTGATTTTATATGTTATACCACTGTGGGGATGGTAAAAACAATTGGTTTTGTAGGTGAAATTACACTGTTGACACCGGCCACAAGGATAATTACCAGAAGGGATCGAGCTGAGGAAATGAGCAGGTGGAATAGGTGGGAGGTCTGCCGGAAAACGCGCCTTAAGTGCCGGATCACCGTCAACGATTCCTTCCTTCCTTCAATCATGGCCACCTAATCATCCCTCGTTATTGTTTGTATACATTCAGTCCTCAACTCTCCATCATGATAGCTGATGTGATGTGTGGTGAGTGTTCTGCCGTCCATCACCCAGGTGGGTGGATGAGTTTTTTTTTTTTACATTTTATTCAATTGTTGCACAATACAAAGGGTGAGAAGCCTGGTTTCTGATTGGTAATAACACTTAGATGAAAGTGCTATGTGTGTGTGTGTGTGTGTGTGTGTGTGTGTGTGTGTGTGTGTGTGTGTGCGTGTGCGTGTGTGTGTTCGCTCCAAAGAACAACAAATCTGGGTTGCTGCGTTCTCAGCTTCTATATTCAGGCCGCCCACCGCGGTTGTAAAGGGGAGGATTGGATACAGTCATACCTCTCTGACAGAGTCCAGAGAGTAGAAGTAGGAGGGACCAAGAACCTCACCTGTGGGGTCCCTCAAGGAAGCATTATTGGTCCTTTATTATTTTTGTTATATATTGTAATGATCCCACAAAGCAGTCGAAGAGTCAGGATCTCGTTACCGCACTTTATTGTGGATCACTGTTCACAGGACTACTGTTAGCCGTAGCCCACGCCAACCCAAACCCCACAACACACACCCAAACCCCGCTAGCTATCGCCTAGCCTCGTAGCTCTCCACGCAACCAGCCATCTCTCTCCGGCTTCACACTCCGACAACCCCGAGCTGTTCCGCTCTCGCTCACAGCTCCCCTCCCCCAGCCAATCACAGGTGAACCCCTCTCTCTCACCGCACCCACTGGCTGTAAGCTGCCTTTACGTAACCCCGTAAATCCCCACAGACATGTCACACCCCAGCATCGCCACAATACATGGAGTCAGCCTGTTCATGTCCTTAATTTCTGTATGCAGACGAGTCCGCCTGCATGGTTGGTAACCAGAGAGTGCTTAGAATCAGTTAGATCAGGGACCACTTCCACTGCGTATACCCCCCCCCCCCCATGTGCTGATTTAACCATGCAATAGCAGCAGAAAGGCTAAATAACAATATAAGGCTACTAGCTGGTTCGACATTGACACACATGGACACTCACACACACTCAAACACACACACACACACACACACACACACACACACACACACACACCTGCCAACATTAGGCTATGAAAAAGAGGACCCCTTTGTAAAAGTTTTTTCCCTCGCCAAAATTTAGCCTAATTTTGGAGTGTTATTTATATACCTTCCTGACAAGCTAGCATGACATGGTTGGTACAAATCCATTCCTTAAGTCTTCTAGTTTCATATGATACCAGAAACTTCACTCTGGCTTTAAAACTGAGCCTGCTGCAGCCTCTGAAAGTAAATGTTCAAAATTGTGATATTTCCAAAATATCGCGATATTTCAGAAAATCGACCCAATCCAGCAGCTGCTCAGGGTTAATGTGTATGTAAAAACTGTATTTAAAAAAAAAAAAAAAATTCAATACTCTGACGGACCACCAGGCGGAGCCCCGCGGACCACTGCTGGTCCACGAACCACAATTTGGGAACCAATGAGTTAGATCATCACTTAGCAAAGAGCTTCATAATGTAAACACATGGTTATGTAACAACAAGCTATCCCTGCACTTCTGAATGTATTGTTTTTGGAACAAAGCATAAATTAAGGGACCAACCCAGTTTTTTGTTGGAATGTAATGGTACTAATGACAGGAAGTGTTGTGTAACGTATCTGGGATGTCAGTTGGATCAGTGTATGATGAGTGAGGCTATGGCCCTCTCTGTCATTGGGAAAATCCACTCAAGGACAAAGTATTTTATAAGAACATCTAAATTCCTGGACAAGAAGACCATGAGGCTTTTAGCTACGTCTTTAATTCAATGTCACTACGACTACAGTACACCTGTATATCCTGGTACAGTGGTTTAACTAAAAGATCAAAATAAGGCTTCAAAAAGCACAAAACAAACTAATGATGGTTATTCTTAACCTCAATCCAAGAACACATTATTAGCCCAAGCCATTTTAAAGAGTTGAATTGGCTCCCCGTTGAAAGTAGAATATAATATAATATAAAATATTGCATGACTCCAAATTACTTTACTAAGTATTTCCAGTTTGTTCGGGACGCTCATGGCTGCCTGAACACGAGAGCTAGTGTGTAGCGGACTTGAAACTACTTAATCTAAAAAGCAAGGTACTTTCCTCTATACGCTGGAACTACCTAATCTAAAAAGCAAGGTACTTTCCTCTATACGCTGGAACTACCTAATCTAAAAAGCAAGGTACTTTCCTCTATACGCTGGGGAGGAGTGGAACAAGATCCACAACTAAATTAAATCTGCAAATTCTCTGAGTGGTTTTAAGAACCGTCTGAAGAAATTCCTGCCGAGTAAGCTGGAGTAGCATGCTGAGCATTTTGTTTAATTGGTTTCTGAACTTGTGTTGTATCTCTGCTTTCTTTTATTCTTGATTGATCTGTATTGTTTATTTGATGTTATGTGTTACTGTTTTTTATGTGTTACTGTTACTTAATGTGTTACTGTATGTCCTGTTTTAAGACCAGGGACCATGTTGGAAATAAGTGTCTGCACTTTTACATGTTTATCCCTTGGATGTTGCTGTCTTTTATATCCATAATAAAATCAATCAATCAATCAATCAACCGCGGAGTGATTAACAGCACTCTGTGCCGTACTCCACCGCGGAACTGTGGGCGTGTAACCACCCATAATAACAATAGGCTATGTGGAGTGTTCGTGTTGGCGCGTCCTGCGTGTGTGTGCCTGTTTCTGAACTTGACTGGCCGTACGTGGATTGTCTGTAAACAAGACGGAGTCTAATAATGACGTGGTGATTGCGATCAGTAATGTCATCAGTGATGATGTCATCAGTGATGTCCTCGGTGACCTGGCCACTCGTCCCCTAGCGGCCATGTATAAAAGTCAAAAATGTTAATGCAAGCAACCATGTCCTGAACAAGCTGAACATTTATTTTTTTAATTTTATTTACCCTTTATTTATCCAGGAAGGTCCCATTGAGATAGATCTCTTCTTCCAGGGAGAAGTTTGAAAATGATGAATGATCAGAGTTTGAAAGTTTGAATGGAGTTTCTAGCTGAAAGTATGAAGGAGTACCGTAGATAGGTGCCAAAAAACATACAGAATAAGAAAGATAAAGAGTGAGAAGAAATATAGGAAAACTGGATTGAAGTTCCTTGAATTTGACATCAAACATGAAATGACTGCACCCCGCTCTCCACCTGTATTTCATCATCACAGTGGCAGGAGAGGTTTCTCTGTTTGGTTTCTCTGCTTCTCTGGCCGATCTCTCAGCGACAGCTACCAACTGCAAATGATAAGAGCATGAACTAACAGGTGGAGGTGGAGTGCAATTTCAATTTGAGTAGGCAGCTGCCTAAAGGTCAGGCTATGGAAGTCTATTCCATGGCTTCTAATTATGTGAAGCTTTCACTCTGCTTTCTCCCTGCAAATCAGTAATGCTGACACTTCCATGCTCTTTTTTTACTGCCTGCTGCCTCTTTATGACAGCTACTTTCCCAGTAAGCATTCAATTTAAAAGTAGGCTTAATGATGTCAGACATATTGATTTCTAAAAATGTGACACATTCAAGATTCCTTTTAATAGCCATACTGTAGTGAGCAATCATATTACAAACGAGGGATTTGTTTTAGTGCAAGTGCAGCGCAGCCATCAAACATCAGGTCAGGTGTCACTGACAGATATATACACACATATATATATATATATATATATATATATATTAGGGCTGTGAATCTTCACTTTTCTCACTTTCTTTTTTCTCACTGTGTGGCTACTTTTAAAATAAAAGTGCATTTGGAATTGCATTGTATTATGATCCATAATTAAAATAAACAACTGCATGTACTTCCATTATATTTTATTTGATTATAAAAAAAAAAAAAAAAAAAAATAATAATAATAATAATAATTATAATAATCGATTTTTGACATTTGTGAATCGATGCAGAATCGTGCACGTCCCCATCGCGATGCATCTTATAATCGATTATTTTTGACACCCCTTATATATATATATATATATATATATACATTTGTTTTATGTTTTATACTGCGATATTTAGGGTTTAGTTGAAGACTATGAGCAAAGCAAAGAGGGTGGAGATGTTATTTTTGATGTTTGGTTTATAATAATAAGATAATAAAATATAATACTAAATAAGTTCAGTGTTTCTGCCTGTGGTGCTGTCTGTTGTAGTCTAAAACGACCTAAAGGGAGAGCAGGTGGTGACATGAAAGTGAGTGAGAAAAGGAGAAAATACTGAATAATAACATCACAACAGTATAATCCTAATTTAAAATTAGATATTCCTCTAAATATGGCTCAAAAACCTCCATACTTCCAAACACCGGAGAGAATGAGAGTCCCTTCCTTGCAGCACCCCCTACTTAAAAACTGTTCCAGCGGCCCTGTTTGTGTTTGGCATGAAGAAATGTACCCTCCTTCCCTGCACTATACCTATGATGGCTCCGAGCTTGAAATAGTCGCGCCCTACATACTGTAGAGTTAGGAATGTGGCCAAATAGGAGTTTGTCCTACACCAAAAACCAGGCAAAGTTCAATCCAGAATTAGCATCCTATACCGTCGAAGCTCAGCCTGTGGAGGTTGGTTCTACCCACCCTCCTATCGTCTCCCCCGCCGTTACTCTCACCTCGACTGCTTCGCTATGTGAAACTCTTATTTTAGGTGACTCTTTACTACGTCACGTTTCTGTGAAAGATTGTGAGATCAGATGTCACCCAGGAGCCAAAGTGGCAGATATTGATGCTATGCTACCACGTATGGTAAATAGCTTGTCTCATGTTAGCACCCTGATAGTCCATGTGGGCACAAACGACACAAAAAATGAGAAATCTGAGTTGCTAAAAAGATCATACACAAATTTGATCGAATGCATCACGTGGACTGGCAAGAATTATATCATATCTGGTCCACTGCCCTGCCTAGGTTCAGGAGACATGAAATTTAGCCGTCTTCGTCAGCTACATTTGTGGCTGAAGGGTTTTTGTTTGTACTGGAACATTCAATATGTTGACAACTTTTTACTGTTCCACAACAGACATGATCTGTTCAACAGGGACGGGCTCCATTTAAATAGAAAAGGAGCTAGGGTGCTCTCTTCCAACATCCAGATGTCTCTGAACTCATTCATATGGGAGCCTGACACCGAATGACATGACTCACACCAAAGCCTCCCATCTGATCAGCCTCTTCAACACACTCACGCCTCCCCTCAGTTCGGGCTTGGTTTAGTGTCTTTTCCCCAATTGTCAATAACGGATCTGCACAACTATGATGTTTCTTCTCCTGGTACTGATGTGTGCCTCGACCCTGATTTTACATGTGACATTGTTGTCTTAAATTGCTATACTGTGCGACTCTCACGCCGCACCTCAAGACCGAGGGGAGTCTCAGAGGGCAATTTAATATTTGTTCCTATTGGTCCCGACCATCATGTTCCCCCCATTAGACAGACCCCTATTCCCTATGGGGACCCCCTATTCTGGGGTCCCCACAAGAATTTCAAGCCGCATCTGGCCTGAGATTCCTGCACCTGAATGTCAGGAGTCTGCTGCCCAAAATGGACTTCATTAATGTATTAATTAACGACGCTTCCCCCAATGTTTTTGTTATTTCAGAATCCTGGCTCTCTAGTAGAATTCCAGATTCAGATATCACCATAAATGGGTTTAACCTTTTTAGAATGGACAGAAAGGCTAAAGGAGGGGGTGTTGTGATTTTTGTTCGAGATCATTTAGTCACACAGGTCCTAGCAGCCTCCTCTATTCCAAAATGCCTTGATTACATTGCCTTAGACATCTGTATAGGAGGCGATATTCATATTGTAGTCTTAGGCATCTATCGCCCACCCTCTGCGCCGAAATCGGCTCTTGACGATCTTGGGAAAGTGCTGTCAAAATTTATCTCAACTGAACTAATAGTGCTAGGTGACCTGAACCTGGATTGGCTCTCAGAGGCATCTACTAATCTAAAACATCTTTGTCTAGAACTAGACCTATCCCAGCTCATTCTCCATCCCACTAGGCCAAACGTAAAAACCCCATCTAAATCCACTCTGATAGACATTGTCTTAACCAACAGACCCCTTAAATACCCTCAGAGTGGGGTTTTTGCACAAGGCATTAGCGATCACTGTCCCACAGCCTGGATCAGACTGACCAGAGCTCTCAAATCTAAAGGTAATTTTATTAGAAAACGCAATTTTAAGAATTTCTCGGATCAGGGGTTTTTGCACGATTTATTTCATTCGGACCTAGAGAGATTATGCTCAGTCCCTGATCCTGAGCTAGCTTTAGACTATTTTTCTAGTGTTTTTAATTTAATCACAGACAAACATGCCCCTTACAAAAACCTTAGAATAAAAAATCGTTCTAGTCCCTGGTTCTCAGAGGACATCAAATCTGCCCTGCGAACCAGAGACTCCGTCTGGTCACATGCCAGATCATCTGGTAATCCTGTAGATTGGTTACACTTTAGGAAAACAAGAAACAAATGCATCAGCTTAATCAGAAAAGCCAAATCTGATTATTATTTAACCTCTCTTACGAACACTCAAGGTAATACAGCCAGCTTCTGGAAAACTGTAAAATCACTGAAATCTTCAACTTCCTCTGCTCTCCCCCCTCAGATTAATTGTGAGAATAATATAATCTCCAATAAAGTAGAGATGTGTGATGCTTTTAACCAGCACTTTGCCTCTGCCGGGTATCTATTTGAGAAGCTCTCTGCTAGTACAGTTCCCTCAGGTCACACTCATGATGCCTCTGCTGATCCCTCAGCTGAGGGCTCTTCAGACCCTTCCCCTTTCGCCAACCGCTTTTCATTTAGACCTGTAAGCGATCACGAAGTCCTTGAGGCGCTCTTAAAACTAAATACAAAGAAGTCCAAAGGGGAAGATGATCTTGCACCATTTCTCTTACAACTTAGTGCCCACCTGGTTGCCGCACCGATAGCCCACATATTTAATTTGACATTTATCTCTGGTGAGATTCCATCTATATGGAAGACAGCTCTGGTTACGCCCCTCTTCAAAGGCGGCGATCCGAACGAACGAAATAACTATCGTCCTATTTCAAAACTGTGCTGCTTAGCCAAGGTGCTTGAAACACTAGTGAACGAGCAACTAAGGGCTTTTTTAGACACTTATAATATCCTCCAATCCCACCAATCAGGATTTAGACCCAAACACAGTACTGTCACAGCCACTTCTCTTGTAATAAATAACATTCTAAATGGTCTCGACAATCGGCAGCATTGTGCAGCTCTCTTCGTAGACCTATCCAAAGCCTTTGACACTGTAGATCACAACATTTTGCTGTGTAAACTGTCCGACATTGGTCTGGATGATCCCTCAGTCAGGTGGTACGCCAACTACCTAACCGGGAGAAAACAATCCGTTGTCGCTGGCAACATCAAATCCAGCCCTCTGTTGATCGGTAAGGGCGTGCCTCAAGGGTCCATTTCCGGTCCAATTTTATTTACTCTTTACATTAATAACATTTTTTTCCCCTCTGGGCTCAGTAACGTCCACTTTTACGCAGACGACACAAACTAAAATTAGTCCTGAATTCAAATAAAACCAAGTGGATCATGTTCTCTAGATCTACTTACAACAACCTTGGTATACGCACACTTCAGGGTGAGGAAATTGAATGTGTGGACTCATACAAGTACCTTGGTATCTGGCTGGACACTAAACTTTCCTTCCACTCACATGTTGAACACCTTACCAAGAAATTGAGGAGGAAGATTGGCTTCCTGTACAGGAACAAATCCTGCTTCTCTTTTTATTCTCGAAAATCTATTGTTCAATCGTTAATTCTATCTGTTTTTGATTATGGAGATGTTATATATATGCATGCCTCACCCACCATTTTGAAGCAGCTTGATGCTGTGTATCATAATGCTCTGCGTTTCATAACAGGTGACCGTTTTCTTACACATCACTGTATATTATATGAAAATGTGGGCTGGCCCTCCCTGACGGTTCGCAGAGAGCAACATTGTCTTTTGTTTATTTATAAAGCTTTGATTGGGAAGCTGCCACTTTATCTGTCCTCAACTATCACTCATAACAGTATAAGTTATCAAACACGCTTGCGGTCTTATGTCAGACTGTCTGTGCCACGCGTGAGGACTGAGCAGGGAAAGACTGCTTTTTCTTTTTATGCTCCTAACAAATGGAATGAGCTCCAGGACCATTTAAAATTGGAGCGATTGATCCCTCTTAATTCTTTCAGAATGCTCCTAGAGAGCGCCCTACACGAGGAGTGTTCGTGTTTTACATTAAATATTTTCACTTGTTCTATATGTCTGTAAACTTGTAACCTCTTTGTATATGTTTTCTGTACACAGGGCACTCTTGCAAATGAGAGCTTGCTCTCAAGAGATCTCCCCTGTATAAATAAATGCTAAATTAAAAAAAAAAAAAAAAAAATACCTCAATCATTCCTCTCTCTCTCTCTCTCCAACTCCCACTCACTACTACTTCTTAAGGAGTTAAGAAGCTTCTTAACTCCTTCTTAACTCATTCAGGGCCAGTTTAGGACTGCCAATATTTAGCACAGGCCAAAGATTTTCATAATTGTTGGTCATCTTTCAAGACCCACAGTAAATTATCTATTAGCACCAGAGTGATTTGCAATACCTCAAAATGAAGATGTACGTCTCTGGGTTCACCAGGGGGAAAAAAGTGAGCTTTTAGCATGTTCTGTACTCTACTTATAGCCATTTATATACACCCTGTTTTCCCCCAGAAGGTCTCCCAGAGAAAATAAACAGGAGAAAAGGCAATTTTTGTAAAAGGGCACAATCTCAGGCATAACTCACTCTCAATTCTTTTATTTTGAACTGTATTGACATCAGACATGTAAATATTATTCGTTAGGACACAAATGACAAAAAAAAAATATATATATATATATATATACACATGAAGTGCTTTTTTTTTACATTCAACAATACAGTTTACTCGGTGTGAGTGTGCAGACAGACAGACAGACAGACAGACAGACAGACAGACAGACAGACAGACACACCGACAGACAGACAGACAGACAGACAGACACACACACACACACACACACACACACACACACACACGATCCCCCTTTTAGATTTCTAACCCCACATAGGATAAGCAATAACCACGCCCTGTGGCGCTGGGATTGGCCAGGAGCAACACTGGAGGGCACGCAGCCCAGCGATTTCATGAACCAACTGAAGAGCTCTTGAGAAGGACAGCGGGCTGCTGTGACTGCCTTCTGCCCGCTGCTGCCTAGCTGTTCCTGTGTTTATTTTGATTTGTTCTGGTACACCCGTCCTCGTCCATGTCTCCCTGTCATATCCTCTCTGCTTTGATCGTTCCCGTTTTCCCCTCGGCTATTCAACACGTCCTCACCGCCCTCGCAAACTGATCGATCATTTCCTCATTCCTCCGATGATCAAACACATCTCTTGATTACTTTCTCCCGTTTTCTCCTGGCTGGCACAGAGGAAGGCGACTCCAGCTCGTGCAGCGCGCCGAGGGCGTTTCAATGGCGTTTCTCCTGTCTGCACAAGGAAGCGTTACCCGTTTTCTACTTTTCCTCTTGCTCAATTTCAAAACAACAGCTGCGGTATGTGTTTGATCGCGTGCTGTCGGCTACCCTTTGAAGGCAGGGACCTGTGTCTGTGTCACAGGCTGGGCAAGTGTTTGCTGCAGGCGCTGCACCAATAAAAACAAAAACACGTCAAACACGTCATTGGCGGGGAGGGCTATTTCTGATAACACGTCAAAGACGTCATTGGCGGTGAATGAGTTAAGAAGGCTCCAAAGAAGTGTTTCCCAAACGCCTTCTTAACAGCCTTCTTAACACATCGCTAAAGAAGACTCTTAAGAAGGGTTCTGTGAAAGGTGCTATATAAATCCACAACATTCTTATTATAAAAGGAATCCATTCTGATTAGAGGAATATAGCCTCCAGTAAAACATTTTAAAACACAAGTAACCATATTACATAGAGGAGAGATTTTCAAGTGTTCCCCAATTTTAAACACTAAAGGGTGCATGAAAGAAAGGGAAAAGGGAAAAACACAACAGTGGACACTATATTATTATCTCCTTTTGCCTGACGCGGCTGAATCTGCGAGTGTTTCGTCGTTAAGAAGGTGTTAAGAATGCCCCAGACCCTTCTTACAAAACCTTCTTAACGAAAGATCATCTTAGGCTCAGAAGCAATCGGGAAACGCGTTGGCTTCGTTGGCTTCTATACGGGAGCCTTAAGAAGGGTTAAAGAAGCTTCTTAGCGCTAAGACGCTTTTGGGAAACGCAGCCATTTACTGCAATGAGGTCCCACATGCTGGATGATAAGAGATGTCTTGTATGTCTTATATGTAATTTTTCTTTTTACAGTGAGTGCACCTGAAGGCAACATACAAGATACCCGCTGAATAAGTGTCCAAATGTTCATGTCATTCTAGCCAATACTCCACTTCTGTTATAACATTTCAGTCTGGAGGAATATCGTTCAATAATCTTTATGACTAAAAGGCTAAAAGTAATCTCATGTGTAAGAAATTACTGTTCTACATTGAAGTAAAAATTTTAATAATTAACTGGTTGGTTTTGGTTGGTTTGGTTTTATTTAGCTTCAAGAGTGCCTTCTTTTTCTTGTGTGACCCTCAACACAGGCTTTGAGAATCCCGGGCCACTTACTGATACTTGTGCATTAATTAACCAAGTCATATGCTCGTTTATTTCAAGAAAAACATTTTGGCTAGTGGAAATTCTAATTGGCTGGTAACTTTGAAATCTAGCAGCCATATTGGCAGGTGGTCAAAAAAGCTAATTTCAAGCCCTGCAGGGAGAGCAGGTGGTGATAGGAGTGAGAAAAGGATCAAATATTGGTGGTTAAGACTGAATAATGACATCACAACTGTTAATGTAAAATGAGTTATTCCTCTAAACCTGCCTTCAAATGCTCAAAAAATTTCACGCCGCAAGGCGCCGGCACCGTTCGGCCCCCAGCCCTCAGCAAAATGTGGCCCTTGGTGAAAAGTAATTGAAGACCCCTGCTATTCACCTTATTCACCACGCCCACTTTTTCTCTCTTCTGCGTTCAACGCAAATGTATTTGTTCTTCCGGTTCAGCGCTAGTTGCCTACTGTGGCTAATATTAGCCGCTAGTTAGTTATGTTATATGGCAGTAAAATGCCACTGAATGACCAAATTGATATAACTTTTAACCATTTCGAGTAACACTGTTTCCATACGGATCACCAGCGTTAGTTTGTTGTTTATAACGTGGCTATAGTCATAACGTTTCTATCTCGGAGGCGTTATTTCGAATCCCACATAGGTTACGGCTGGCGCAACCTATGTGGGTTTCAGGACGAAACAGTCTCGACTCCACTAACGTCATCTTTAGAGCACAATATTCCTGGAATGCAAGTTTAACTAAACAGTTACATGTCCTCTGCCTTCTACATAAAATTAAGATATTACGGGTTGTTTTATTTTGTATGTTACATACTTATTGGCCAAGATATGTTAGTTTATGGGGGAGTAATTCTGCCAGTTTAGGAGGGGAGTGTGGGCGGCCATCTTGCCTGCAGGGTTTTTGGCAAGTCTAAAACGGAAATACAATTACGAAATGACGTAATGCGGAAGCATCCATGTGTGGGCAAAGAATAAGGTGAATAGAGCTTTCAACATCATGCGCATTCAGCCACCTACCTTTACAACTGCTTCCCATCCACACAATAACTTTTAGAATTTGCCTTATGTTCTAATTGTGCTCATACGTATTCTGTTTTCATATTATGATTTCACAACCCTAAATGTGTTTCCTCTTTCATATGTTTCCCAGTTTTGTTCCCTGCCACCTTTTGGTGCATTTCTTTTCATATGTTCAGTCCAGAATGTCTACCATTACTCTCTAGTGCTGTTCCACAGTGCTGATTTGTTTTTTACACCTCTGTTAATGAGAAATTGTTCTCAAGTGACCGGCTGGCTGAAAGGTCAAATATTGTATTGGGTAACAACACATCAGAGCACAAACAGCCACATAATCATTCTTCAATGATATCAAGCCATGTAGAAAATACTGCACATTTCCATTTCCCTGATATTGTTAGACTGTCAAGTTTAGAGCCTCTCCCTCAGCTCCTTTACTCTGCCATCTAGCTGTCTCTCCTTCGTCTCTGGAGACGTGTGGTATTCCTTGATAGTGCTGCTCTAAAGTCTGTTTGATTTTCAGATGAAGCTCAGTTTACACGCTGAATTTTCCATCAGCTGAGGAAGGTCCAGAAGTCTTCCTGCATCTCTTCCTTGATGCTTCTGCTGTCTCTGGTCCTCTCACTTTACTTTGCTTGGTGAAATCTACGCCAGAAGTGTATTGGAAACAATTGGCACCATGGGGTGCACTTTGTACGCAGTTTGGAATGAATCAAGCTACTTCCGCCATCATCGGTGGGAAAAAAGAAAAAGAAATAAGCAGAGGGTGTTTTTTCACCCTCATACCAATTATGTACATTATGGTTTATTTAACAGTTTAACATTTAACATAGGCTATTCATTTTCCAGGTCTGCTTTGGGCAGCATTGAACATATCTATCCATTTTGACCAGAGTTACAGCTCTTCTCTTTCACCTCTGACAACTATGGGGGATCTGATCTCAATGAGGATAACGAGAACGCATTTAAAATACCAGGTGTGAACGCAAAGGCAAGATCAGATCCTTTATTATCCGGATGCAGATTGCATTAATACTAGGTGTAAATAGGGTCTTAACCTCTCCCCCAAAGCTAAATTTGCACATAATACTTTTTGGCCTACACACTGCCGGCCTGAAATGTAATTTTACACATTGTAAACTAGCATGGCATTTTATAATAACTAGGCTCAACCGCTGCACGGCCTCGCCCACCCTGCAGCTCACCGAGCTGGCCCTGCAGCTTGCATACTCAGCTCAGCCGCTGCACGGCCTCGCCCGCTGTGCGGGGTCACTCGCTCCCTCGCCCACCCTGGAGCTCACCTGCTCTTATGACACTGATGACCACTGTGCATCGCATACGCACACGCGGCCTCGCCTGCTCTATGACATCACTGATGACATGATCACGGATGACATCACTGATGACATCATCACTGATGACAACATCACTGAACTTATGCCTCAGCCAGGAAGGATGACATCACTGATGAGATCATCACTGATGACATCATCAATAGGTAATTAGGGCAATCACCTAATTAACTAGAATGACCGCACCGCATTTTATACATTTGTATAAAACGGCATGGCTGGGGGCTGTTTTCTCTAACGTTATACTACTTTTATAATCCAGAAAGGTTTGCAATGCTGCTATCATCCTGGCTGTGTAGTCCTGCTTTGGGGCGGGCGGAGCGAGTTCTCTAACGTTAGTTATATTAGCAACCTAACTAGTGGCTGCTGTCCAGAACACCGTCAGGTAAGATGCTTCCTACTATTGTTCAAAAGTGACTTTCCTGACACTGTACAATCATCTGACTGCACTAAATTTAAGTAAAGGCTGACGTTATTGACTATCCTAGAATAAAAACGAAAAGAAAGTGAAATATGTTTGTTATTTAGCCAACATTGTTTCACTTTTTGGTTGGCTTTGTGGGCGTCGCCATTAGGGGCTCGCTTGGGCTCGCTTCGTTCTTCTTCGTCAGTTGTAAGGGTCGCAAGGTATCATGGGATACCCTAACCCACCAAAGTGTGCATGGTATGGTTCTTCGAAAATTATCCATAACCAGGTACCTAGAAAGGTTGCAAATTCAGTGAACTTATGTATCAAACTGGTTTCAGACAGCCTAATTACAACTTCTTACCTAGAAATGCCACCTATATTGCTCGTTCACTTGAGAATCAGACCCATTGCGTTAACAAGCTTGAAAATGGCGTTCGAGAGGTCACACAGTGACCTTGGCCTTTGACCTTTGACCACCAAAATCGAATCAGATCATCCTTGAGTCTAAGTCGATGTTTGAGGCAGATTTGATGAAATTCCGTCAAGGCGTTCCTGAGATATTTTTTTTGTTTAGTTTTTTAGTTTATTTATTCGCACAGTAAAAAACAAGACAATAAAATATACACAGCAATGACAACTGTACAATACAAAGGTATACTGTGCAGGGAGAGGTAAAAAAGCCCAGGGGGCTTATAGGGAACCTCCACCTAAATAAACAAAAATATAAATTACATATTCATAGGTCAGTCAAGGAAGTATAGGTAGGATGTGAAAAACTTTTTTTGTAATTTTTTAGAGAAGACATATTTGCTAGATGGATGAAATTATTCCACAGTTGCACACGTTCGTAGTTGCACGTATCGCGTTAACAAGCTTGAAAATGGCGTTCGAGAGGTCACAGTGACCTTGACCTTTGACCTTTGACCACCACATGCTGTCCCCATAATGCCTCCGGCCTGGCTATCGCCGGCGGAGGCATAAAAATGAGGTCACCCGCATGTGTGCTCTTTACACCCCCTGAAAGTTTCAGCCCGATCGCACGTAAACGGCATAGATGTAAATATCTGTATGGAGTCAAAGAAAGAGGGGGTACACACACACACACACACAAACACACACACACACACACACACACACACACACACACACACACACACACACACACACACAAACACAAACACAAACACAAACACACACAAACACATGCACACACACACACACTTCTCATCTTTATTATAGGATATACTAGCTAGTGATTCATAGGCTTGCTCGCCCACATACGCTTGGAAGCTCCCTGTACAGTTTTTCTCTATGTTCTTCTTTGAAGTACATTTCATATGAACCTCATCTGATTTCAGAACTCCACCCAGACAGAGGTTTTTATGGACTGATGTGGTGATAAAATGAGATGTTAAAGCGCTGCTGACAAGATCACCTTTCAACTCTCAAAGAATCTTCTCAAATGTCAAAAGAGTGACAGAAACTGCAAAGAAAAAAAACATTTAACCAAAAAACGAATAAAAAAAAAACGGGATGAGGTCAGGCAGGGAGAGATCAGGTTGGAGGAAGTTGTTATAGTAGCCAGCCAGCTTTCCTGTTCAATCAGTCAGCCCCTGAGTAGCTTGGCAGGGTAAGATAGCGCCACAGGGTAGGAATAAGTCCTCAGGCCATCATCTGTAGCCCCCTCAGAGCTGTCAGAGGTGGCACTTAGGACTAGTTAATCCAAAGTAATGACATGTCAGAGGGCTGAAATTTGGTGGAAAATGGAGGCGTTTTGGAGGCGTTATTGAGTGTCACTATGGAGTTTGCCAGCAGAAAGAGTCAGCCACTATTTCTTCTTATAGTGACTGTTACACCAGGAGGCAAGCAAAATAAAGCAGAAATGATGCCTTTGGTTCCTGTCCAATGAATAATATTCCCCATTTAACGTGGGCAGTAAGTGGGCAGTTAATTTTAATACTTCCGGGGTGGATCTATCATTTGTAGAGCCTCTGACTAGGGATGCACGATGATATGGGCACGTCATCCCTATCAGCCGATAAACGCTTTAAAGTCGAGCTGAACCCAAAAATGACTTTTCTTTTCTTTTAGTTCAAATACCTGGGTATGCAGTGCACCTATTTAATGATGTATGCCAAAAAAATCACAAAAATCTAATATCTTTAGTTTTTCACATCAAAAGTTCATTTTTCAAGATTTCATTGATAACAGTAATGTACAGTTTGCTGACGTCACCTAGAACTATCAAATTTCTACCCCATTTCAACCAATCATATCACAACATGGCAGCTGTCAATCAAATCTTCATTTCAGGATAATTTTCTCTTCCAAATGAAGTAGAAAATGGCGCCTAGTGCCTGTCATCTGGCAGAATTCCTATCCCATAAACTAACTACTAACTTTTCAATTGTATGAAACATGAACAAAAAACAAAAACTATAATCTCTAAGAATGCAAAGAAATGTAACTGGCTCGTTAAAACCGCACATTCCAGGAATATCGTATTTACAGAAATAGCGATAAAGGCGCGCGCTTGAGAGCGTGGCTGTCAGGTGTCGTCTCTCGGAGTTTCCAGGAGGGCGGGCACCACCCATGCATCGGATTGTCCGCTTGCTCCGCACGAAGTAGCTGGCTGCCTGGTACTCCGCGGATCCCACTCGCGTAGCACAACACATTGAATCCCACTCGATTTGGGGGTGGAACACGCCATGATTGATCAATGCCAAAGCCAGTCGACAGAATTGTCAAATCAAATCATCGACACGCATATGGTCCGCCTCTCAATTTGTTTTCAGTCTCCGACGCTCGTGCTATTGCATTCGCCTCCGGTTCACTTCGACTTTAAATGTAATAAAGCGAAAGCATGTCAACTAAACGTTACATTCTTGTCGTAATATTTTCGGAAGTTTGGCAGGTCTGCATGTGCCCCTTCTTAACATTGAGCAGCACCTGCCCCTCTAAAGATCACTGCGCGGCCCCGCTCTCAGGAAGAGCATCATCCACACCTGTAGGATGAATCTTACAGGTTGGTTTGAAAGAAAATGTGACATAGTCTGGGTAGTGTAGAGATAAAAGCACTCACCTACCGAAGAGACCCAGGTTCAATTCCCGGCAGCGGTACGTCCAGCTTGGTCGGACGTTCCTAGCACCTACAGACACAATTGGCCGTGTCTGTGGGTGGGAAGCTGGTGGGGTACTGTATGTGTCTTGGTCGCTGCACTAGCGCCTCCTCTGGTCGGTCGGGGGGTGCCCGTTCGGGGAGGAGGGGAACTCGGGGGAACTCCCACGTGCTACTCCTGCCGGTGTCAGGTGAAAAGAAGCGGCTGGCGACTGCACATGTATCAGAGGAAGTCATTGGCTAGTCCACAACCAGAGATGGGAAAAGTACACACATTCTTTACTTAAAAAGGTTTAGCCCCCCCAGAAAAATTATTTTTCATCGTAATTTCACTCTTTGTTAATTGACCAAAAATGGTAAATCAATTAATTATTAAGACTAAACTCCGGAAGTGTATAGGAGGAGTGTCTTGCTGCTTTCGCTGTTATGAAAGAGTTCAATGCAGAGACAAGACTAAGCGTTTGTTCACACCAGGCGCTCAACAGAAGCAGAGCTGAAGCTAAAGCCACGCTGAAGCTGAGCTCAGGCTAAACCGCTCACACAAGAAGCACTCTCTTTTCCTCAGCGCCTCGCTCGGCGTGCCTTGACCCCGCCCACAACTTCCATTGACTTGGTGCCTGGCAGCTTCACGCTCTGAATCCTGAACGATCGCTTCAGTGCAGCTTCAGCGTGGCGTGAGCGTTGCTTTGGCGTATGGTGTGTAAGTGTAAGTGGATAAAGCGAAATTGAACTATTCCTTTTTAACGACGGTACAATTGTATTGCGTGTGATTTTTTTAATAACCCATATGAGGTGAGAAGCAGCTGGCCCCCAGCAATGTTCACCATGATCTAATCTGGCCCCTGTTCAAAACAGTTTGGACACCCCTGGCATAGGCTATAATCAGGGGCGCAGTGGAGAGGAAACGCCGGTAAACACAGTTTACCCAACAAATATAAGTTCCATGGGCATTTCCTAATCAATAAGCTAATACATACACCCTGAAAAAAAAGTGTGTGAATGAAATGTTCTTTTATTGTGTGTTAATAAATCAGTAAGCTCTGCATTACTTAAAGTGCAGTAAGCAAATTTGAATTATTGTTGGGGAAAATATAAGTTCCATGGGCATTTCCTAATAAGCTAATAATTGCCTAATAATTGCATACGCATGCCCATGGAACCTTATATTTTCTCCAACACCAACTCTTTGAAATGAGGAAGATACTTTAGCAACCACGGTGGGTAAACTAACTCACCTTGGATAGTTTACCCACCTCTGTATTTACTATGGACCACTACTACACCCATGGCTATAATACAACAAAGAAAGAAAAAACACACAACATAACGTCAAATTAGGCGCGCCCATCTGGCACCGGCTCCGTCTGGTTGTATTCAGGCCAGCGCTAAGCTAAGCTAAGCCACTGTGTGAGACCCAACCTGCTCAGTCACACACAATGTGCAGTGGCACCATCCCATTACTCAGCCTGTTAGTGGTCCCTTTCAGAGTGTTGCAGCACAGCTACTGGATCAGCCTCTCTCTCGGGACACGGCTTGGCTGCCTGATTCTCTCACTCGTCTCACTCCTCTCTCCCCTCATTGTCCTCAGCCTGTCTGTCTCTTCCCCCTTGTGTGTCTCCCTGTCTCTCTCTCTCTCTTCCTCTCTCTCTCCCCTTGTCCCCTCATTGTCCTCAGCCTGTCTGTCTCTTCCCCCTCGTGTGTCTCCCTGTCTCTCTCTCTCTCTCTCTCTCTCTCTCTCTCTCTCTCTCCCCTCATCCCCTCATTGTCCTCAGCCTGTCTGTCTCTTCTCCTCATGTGTCTCCCCGTCTCTCTCTCTCTTTCTCATTCTCTCCCCGTCTCCGTTGCCCTTGCTGCTCCTCTGTGTCCCTGTGATCCTTCGCCACGGTCCCGAGCGCTTTCTCCACGGACAGGAGACCCTGTTTAGCAGTCTGCTCAGCACAGCCACGGGAAAGCTGCCAATTCACCTGCTAAGATTGCAGGATTCTCTATCTCCAAAACCCCCTCGCAATTACCAACCGCCCGCCTAAGCAAACGCACCTGGTACACATGCAGCCGTTTGTGATGGACGCCCTTTATCAAATACACACCTTTTTTGGAAAATATGCACTGTAGTCTCACTATACTGACAAGCTCTGCTTTCTAAATGTAAAAGTGGTCAGTTACCTGACATGAGTTATTGAATGTCTCTGTGAAAGGAGAAAGTACGTTAGAGGCAAGGTATTTTGAGGTCTGCTGGTCAAGATGTGAGCGGCTGTGTTGTCAGATTTGACAGCCTTTATAACACTGTGATTTGCTTTGAGGTAATTGAAGGCAGAGGTGGAACAATCTCCCGTTTATAATGCAACACGCACCACGGCCTAACAGACGCCAACCGTTGTTTGCTTTACCGGGTTCATTTTTGGGGTGACTGAATAATAATGTTTCTATATTTTTTTGCCAAATTGCTTTTTGATACTGAGCGAGCTAAAGGTTTTACAAAGTTTGATGTGATACTAATTGTGTCACGATACACTCAGTTCACGATACAATACGATACACAATATTGGGTTCACAATAACGATACGATACGATATTTTAACAATATTTTTTGCGATCGATTTGTAAGTTGAGGGGGCATCCTCCACGCTAATTTGAATCATTTCACCATTTTCATCCTCCGTGTGTCTGTAACGTCCCTCGTCTGTTCAAACAAAGCAATGAAAAGGAGAGCGAGCATGCAATCAGATGCAGATCAGTGCCACCATGTTCAGCTTCTTTTTCTCACGATATGAGATTTCATCTCAACGATACGTATTGTCACGTTATGATATCGCGATATATTGTGACATCCCTATTAATTGCATTATATCATGTTTCAACATGAATTGTAACTGCAGTTTCGAACCCCCCGTGTTACCTCTGGCTTGGTCGGACATGTCTGCGGGGGGAAAGCCGGATTAGGGGGGTATATGTGCTGGTCGCTGCGCTAGTGCCTCCTCTGGTCGGTCGAAGAAGAAGAACTGGACAGACAAACCCGTCTTTATTTACACAAACACACCCAACACACGCATGCAGCCATCCACACACACACACCCATGATGACGGTGGCCGGTGAAACACAAGTCGGGTTTCCATCCACCTGTTTTTATGCGAAATTTCAATTTGCGCATAAAAAAACTGAGTGGAAACGCTGCCTAATTCGCAAAAACCTCCAAATATCGCAAAAAAGTTTTCACGCTTGAGGGAGGCAGAAAAGTCGGGTGTATCGATAAAAGGAAAATGCGAAATGTGCGGTGGAAACAGATGAAGCGATATTCTGTTGTCTCTCCATTGCAAAACCATACAGTTTGCCTTGATCACTGCAAAACATGACATGCCGTGTAGCCTACACACAAGGCCTACACACGGTAAATTATGATAAATACGCAGCACAATACCCGCCGTGGTAAACAGAAGAAGACTGGGATATTAACTTTAAGGCGCCTCTATCTGCTCCGTGGATTATAACGTTATACTTGCCGAGTCGCACCTGAATCCAGAAATGGCGTTATGGTACCTTTGTCTATCAAGAAACTTTAAATGAATAACGTTAGATGTGTTTAACAGAGCTGTATATCGGGTCTAGCAGCTGATCAGCAGCTCAAACAGCCTCAAACACGAGGTGATTGACAGCTCTATAATCGCAAAATAGTTGCGGATGGAAACGCACATTATTTCGCATTTTCTTTTGCTGACTTTCTGAAAATTCTATTAAAAGTTGCGATACATTTGGATGGAATCCCAGCTACAGTCTCTGCATTTATCCTATCCAGGCATGTCCTTCCTCCGGGGGGCAGGCCAGGAGCAGTGGGCAGCTTTCTTGTGTACAACACCCGGGGACCATCTTCAAATGTCGTCGTCACTGATCAGATGATGATCATGTTTTTAGGGGGAGGGAGGTCCATATCGATGTTGTATGGAGGAACTCCAGGGGAGCACGGGGAGAACATGCAAACTCCACACAGAAAGGCCCTTTTTGACGAGATAGCCCACCTGGGCATGGGCACTGAATACATGGGGGGGGGATACACCCTTAGCGCCCACAGCGTCCCAGGCAAGAATTGAACCCAGGACCTTGTAGCTGTGAGGCGCCTGTTTGGGGGGAGGGGAACTGGGGGAAATAGTGTGATCCTCACCGCGCACTACGTCCTGCCGGTGAAACCCCTCGCCGTCAGGTGAAGAGAAGTGGCTGGCGACTGCACATGTATCAGAGGAAGCATGTGCCAGTCTACAACAACCCAGATCGGCAGAGGGGGGTGGAGAAACGAGCGGGAGTAGGAGGAGAAGTACAGCACTGTACAATTGGGGAGAAAAGTGTTTTCTACAGAGACGAGGTTGCTTTGAGGACAACATTCATTGTGCCGTTGTTGAAAATGCATATGGTGGAGCATATGGAGGAGTGGTAGAGTGATTTATCTGAGGAGTGAGGGCGACTGTTGACTGACGCTCTCGTTCAAGGTGATAAAAGAGAAAACGATGCCTTCTCATCAATCATGCTAACTGTTGGAGCCACACAGGGATGCAAATACTCTTCACACGGTCAAAAGATCTTTTCAACATCATGTCAAAGAAAGTGAAGGACCTTCTGCAAGATTAAAGAAAAACAGAGAAATGCACGGCACTCAAACTGAACACTAACTACATGCCTTTTTTCAGACAAAGTTGTCACCTTGAAAAATTTTGAAAATTTTGAAAAATCCTTATATAAAGAGTTGTAAGCCTGGAACCCAGCCAACCAGCTAGCTCAGGGGTGGGCAACTATTTTTCATGGGGGGGCCACATGAGAAACCCAGATTGTTGCCGGGGGCCGAACAAATATTGTCATGCCGTAACCCACGGATGGGCAACTTTGATGATAGAGAGGGCCACACAAAAAATTCCTCGTTACCAGGTTTTGCTGAGGGCCGAACGGCGCCAGCGCGAAGAATTTGGGACATTTGAAGCCAGGTTTAGAGGAATAACTCATTTTTAATTAACGGTTGTGATGTCATTATTCAGTCTTAACCACCAATATTTGATCCTTTTCTCACTCACTCCTATGTCACCACCTGCTCTCCCTGCAGGGCTTGAAATTAACTTTTTTGACCACCTGCCAATATGGCTGCTAGATTTTAAAGTTACCAGCCAATTAGAATTTCCACTAGCCGAAATGTTTTTCTTGAAATAAACCAGAATATGAGTGGGTTAATTTAAGCATAAGTATCCACCGGCTGCACCCGATCTACTATGAATCACCTCATTCAATGGAAAGGAATTGCATTCAAATGCCCCCATCGAATGGAGAGGAGTTGTACAATCTCTACAACCCAGTTTCCCTGGGGTTGTAGAGATTACTTGCAAAACCCCATTTAATGGGTAGGATTCAGGGGTTGTACAGATTACTTGCAAAACCTCATTTAATGGATAGGATTCTCCATTGGCTCTTCTCTCAACCACCCTGCCCACCTCTGCAGGCATGGGGAGGGTCTGCTTGGACCCCTGTGTCCTTAGGTTTAGGCATGGGGGATGGGAGAGGTTAGGGTTAGGGGTGGGAGAGGTTAGGTTTAGGCATGGGGGTGGGAGAGGTTAGGTTTAGGCATGGGGGGTGGGAGAGGTTAGGTTTAGGGTTAGGGGTGGGAGAGGTTAGGTTTAGGCATGGGGGGTAGGTTAGGGTTAGGGGTGGGAGAGGTTAGGTTTAGGCATGGGGGTGGGAGAGGTTAGGTTTAGGCATGGGGGGTGGGTTAGGGTTAGGGTTAGGGTTAGGCATGGGGGGTGGGAGAGGTTAGGTTCAGGGTTAGGGGTGGGAGAGGTTAGGTTTAGGCATGGGGGTGGGAGAGGTTAGGTTTAGGCATGGGGGTGGGAGAGGTTAGGGTTAGGGTTAGGATTAGGCATGGGGCATGGGAGAGGCTTGGAGGGGTCTCCAGAGACGACCCCCGAGGGTCTCGAACCCTCCGTTCGGCCCCCAGACCTTCCGTTCGGCCCGCAGACCCCCCGAAGCGACCCCAGGACCTCCACAGGGTCCTGCGGCCCACCCAGGCCTCGGAGACCCCAGGTTTATCCATTGAATGGGGTTTTGCAAGTAATCTCTACAACCCAGAGAAACTGGGTTGTAGAGCTGTCCATTGAATGGGGTTTTGCAAGTAATCTCTACAACCCAGAGAAACTGGGTTGTAGAGATTGTACAACTCCACCCCATCGAATGGGGACATTTTGAAGCAATTCCTTTCCATTGAATGAGGTGATTCATAGTAGATCGGCTGAAGTATCAGTAAGTGGCCCGGGATTCTCAAAGCCTGTGTTGAGGGTCAGACAAGAACAAAAATGCACTCTTGAAGCTAAATAACAAGTTAATTATTTAAATGTTTACTTCAATGTAGAACAGTCATTTCTTACACATGAGATTACTTTTAGCCTTTTAGTCATAAAGATTATTGAAAGATATTCCACATTCCAGACTGAAATGCTATAACAGAAATGGAGTATTGGCCAGAATGACATGAACATTTGGAAACGTATTCAGCGGGTATCTTGCATGTTGCGTTCAGGTGCAGTCTTTTTTTTTTTTGGCAATTCCATCGCAGGCCACACAGGGGGCACCGGCGGGCCGTATTTTGCCCATGTGTGAGCTAGCTGCTAGCAGATGAATTGTGAGTTACTAAACATATGAATAAAAAGGGGACCCCGCCCCTTTTTAATGTTTTGTTTTTGCTCGGAGCCAAATGTTTTACGGTCACTCACGATTCATCTGCTAGCTTGGCTTCAGGCTTAAAACTCTTTACATTTTTTGAAGCATCTATGGAGAAAATCAATGGTGAATTCACTTCCGGAACCGGAGTATAAGAATATTGTAGCAAATAGTCATGTGTGTCTTATGTATGTCCACAAGTGGCTGCATTTTGTCAGGGGGTGGGGGGTGGGGGGCAGAATTCCTAGATTCCTAAAAGAAATCCTCAACCCAAATTCATTGCATACATTGTACCACTGGCGTAGCCAGACTTGGCTCATTGGGTGTGCCACAGAAAGCCAGGGTATGCCAGGGGGCGGACCATTTGGTGGCAGCCGCAAAAAATTTGGGCCTTTTCAAACCAGATTTAGAGGAATAATAAGATAGCACCATATGACCATAACCATCAATGTTTGCTCCTTTTCGCACTCATTATTAGCAGGTAGAAGCAGTCAATTGAATTTTTTTTTTTTTTTTTACCTATTTTTTATCCCATTTTTATCCCCCATTAGTGCTAATTTATATTTATCCTGGTTGCTGCTTCACCCTCTGCCGATCTGTGGAGAGCCTAAAACTGGCTCCATGCTTCCTCCGAGACATGGGCAGTTAGCCAGCCACTTCTTTTCACCTGACAGGGGAAGCTTCACCGGTAGGACATAGCACGTGGGAGGATCACGCTATTCCAACCAGTTCCCCTCCCTCTGAACAGGCGCCCTTCACGACCAGAGGAGGCACCACATCAGCAACCAGGATATTGCATGTTTTGGTGAAGGGGGTTCCTATATGAAGAAAACCCCCGGGAGGCACGGGGAGAACATGCAAACTCCACACAATTGAATTTGTATTTTTGTATTTTTGTATTTTTTGGCAACATGTAAAACCACTTTGGTATCTCAAAAAAGTCTCACCTACTTTTTCCAATGAGTGTTCTAGTCGGGAAAGAACGCAAGTTTGGTTGGCATGCAGGTAGGTCTACTGCAGAGAGATCTGTAGCGTTCTCAGTGTCCTCTGACTGCTGCTGCACAAACCATCAGTGTGTTTTTGGCTGCGTCCCCCCGCTGTTATTAACGTCATTGTTTCAGCTGCATCATCTTCATCATCGTCTGTCTCTCCACTGTCCACCACCAAGCGTTCACACCCAAAGCGCTTTTTTCATTCAGAACGCTATGAAAATCATGTTGAGAGCGCTTCCATTGTGCACAAAACACAGCACACGGAGTGTTTTTTTGTGCTCTGTTTGTTTCCCCCTGTAGTCGCGTGCAGTACAGATCAGAACACAACGACCACACGGCCGGTAGCCAGCTAGTTTTGTCTGTTTGATGTTGTTCACTGTCCACATGAAAGCCAGATTATTGCTAATTCTGGCAGCAACAGAGGTTGAAAATCCCTCGGGAGGAGAAAAGGTAGGCTACAGTAGGAAGAGTGAAAAAGACGATCAGGGCGCTTTTCCTCAATGTTCAACTTTTAGTAAACGCCCACAGCACTCCTCCAAAAACAACAGACGCCACCAGCGCTGAAACGCCAGGTGAGTTCATTAAAAGAGGAGCACGTCTAGCGCGTCCTTACATAGAGAATGAATTGCAGAAAGACGGCAGCTCCAAATACGCTATTGGTCTGAATGGCCGACAGGCTGTATATGACAGCTGATGTGTTTTGCAGACAAAGTAACAAACACAACTTAATTTTTTACCCTTTCTGTTTGGGTGTGCCAGCTGCCAGTGTGGGTGGCATTTGCACACCCAGGCGCACCCGTAGCTACGCACACGCATTGTACCTCTCTCTAATAGTCCCATACTGTATATGACCTACTGTGTGGAGGTTTGGAGAAACACTTATTAAACAAACACAAATCAGATTTTCATACAACAGAAGAGAGCCATAAGAATCATAAACAGAGCTGATTATAATGAACCAACCAATAAACTATTCATGAATTCACATGCTCTTAAATTCAGAGACTTGGTGGACTTCAAAACGGCACAATTCATGTACAAAATACAAAATAAGGAGCTTCCGGAATGTGTCCAGACGTTGTTCAGAACCAGAGTAAGAATCTAACAAACTAAGAGGAACCTGCATGATCTACAAGAACAAAAACTAGAACAAATGCAATGCAAAGATGTATAAGAGTTAAATGAGTTAAATTATGGAATGGACTGGAAAAGGAAATGAAAATGTGTAAAACTGTCAACAAATTAAAAAAAAAAGTTTAAAAATAAGATTATTAACAAATATAAAACTCAGGATTGATTATGAGCATGTAGTATATAGATATATATAGATATTTTGTTTGTGTGTTTGATACCTTGTTTTTGTATTTATGGATATAGTAGGCCTATGTGTACAGTATATAGAGTATATATATATATGTGTATATATATATATATTATTATTGTTATTGGTTGCCATGGCAACTCTCTTACTAAAAGGCAGCGCTGCCTCGAGCTCCGTGTTGGGCTTTCCAGAAAGCTCTCAGCTTCTCAGCAAGCGCCAGGATTGGCCAATGTCAACTTCAGTCTCCAGAACGATCCAATCAAATCACCCGCACGTCTATCTTCTTGCTAGAGGTCCCACCTTACAGTAGTGTCAAAACAAAAAGCTACTCGCTTGCAGCCAGACGCATGATGGCGCAACTCTCTTAGGCTTTGGTTACCTCAAAAACAAAATGGCGGAGACAACTTTCAGATCCTTGTGAATCGATCTTCGCTTATAACTTTACTAATACTTCGCAGAAAATGATGTTTTGTACAAGAATAGACGCGGGCTAATGTCTTAACCCCTCTCTCGCGCGCCCTCACTCTTAACCCCGCATTTCTAAATAAGACGTAACGTTACTTGGTGTCGGCATACGGCTCTGGTGTCGGACTTTGCAAAAAGCTCTCAGCAAGCGCCAGGATTGGCCAATGTCGACTTCAGTCTCCAGAACGATCCAATCAAATCACCCGCACGTCTATCTTCTTGCTAGAGGTCCCGCCTTACAGTAGTGTTTCAACTGACTCTCAGAATACCATGCCAGTCGGACTTATAGTAATATTATTATTATATTATTATACTTGGAAACCGTTTTATAAAAGCAATATAGCACTCGAGCAGCGTGTGTTGTGGAATATATCCCACTGATAAGCTGTTAACAGCTTATCAGCGGGATATATTCACCACAACACACTTGCTCTCGTGATATATTGCTTAAATATAGTATATACACTTTGTTTATCTATTTATTTTCTACTTTCACCATATAAATCCACAGGGAACTATAACAAAGGGTAGGCGCTAACAGCGAAGGCTTCAGCCTACACCTTTTTGGTCACAATTAACCCATTTTGGCTTTCTCAATGCTTCACAAGCAATGACTCACCATATTTCTTATTTTTTTTTTTTTCTGTTTGCTTTCTTTCAGTATATAATAACAACTGTATTGAATTGTATATGTTAAATTGACCAAAATAAACTAAACTAAACTAAACTAGCGGGACCCCTGTGACTAAGCTTGTATACACATCTGTATATGTGTAGTGTATAGTTCGTGCATGGGTGTGTATGCGCTTAGGGATGGACAATATGGTTTATGGTGGTATATGATGGTATATCAATATCACAATAATCATAATCACCATCGCAATCATAATCAAGGATATTTTTCCCCACATCAATACTGTATATCATGATATGGCTCACATCACAATGACATGATAATCATCCTCATAAAATGTGCTTGTTATCATCAGTGTGTGTGTGTGTGTGTGTGTGGGCGAACTGTCCAAGCATTAGGTTTGTCTTTAACATCTGTTGCGGTGCCTCACTGACCTTCACAGAGCTTGCCGGGGGAAACTCTGCAAACAGCTCGTTAGGATGCACACAAATTAGGGCCTGTGTCCACCTACCGTCTTTTTCCGACTGTTAAACACTGGGAGTGCGCTGGGGAGCGCTGATCTCAGTGCACAATATACGAGGAAGCAGTCTGAAACTAACGTTAGTTCAGTGCGGTAGTAGCTTGATAGCAAACAGGTAACATTAGCAAACAACACACATACAGTGATTTAGCTCAACACTCACCAGAAATATCAAGTGTCAATCTGCCAATCTGCTCCCAGAATTGAGCCTTACTGTCTCTGTTGTGATAGTTTATCCATGATTAAGTTGCCAGAAAAGCAGCACCCGACACCAGCGTCTTTCTGAAAAGTTACAATATTTTCAGCTGGAAGCGCTGGGAGTCGGGCGCACAAAAACGCCGGAGCGTTGTGAAAATAGACGCTGGGCGCAGCGCACTTTCTCTAGACGTCCATGTGCGCCCGCATACGCTCTCCCCCCATTGGAAACAACTGAAAAAAGACGCCGAAGCTGATGAAAAGACGCTAGATGGACACAGGCCCTTAGCCTACAACATCTGAGGTTTTAGCCTGTTTGTCCGCTGCCCTGAAGAGAAGACAGGGACTGGAGCTGAGCAAAACATACTGGAAAGTTCATTTGAAAACGCTGGAAATGCAAGAGCTTATCTTGATTAAAGCCTTTGCAAACGAAAACGTACAGAATGTAATTGACTAAGTGTGAGAGTGGATGGGTGTGAGTGTGGATAAAACTCCCCA
>NC_139641.1:18266621-18376621 GCF_964638095.1 Poromitra crassiceps
CCATTTACACCTGGCGCTAACATGCGTTTTCTGTGATCAGATTGCAATCAGATTGTGTTTTATCACTTGAAATGCCAGGTGTAAACACCCCCAAAACACATTGAAGAAGGATTGCAATCTGATCGGCCAAACCACCTCCGGAGGTGGTCAGGGATGCATTGTGTACACATTGAACACAAGTGTAAATGCAATGTGTCCTCTCAATCTGGATACAGCAACTTTATGCGGATTGAGAGGAGAACCATTTCTGCAATCTGATTGCAATCAGAATGCAATGTGTCCTCTCAATCTGGATACAGCAACTTTATGCGGATTGAGAGGAGAACCATTTCTGCAATCTGATTGCAATCAGATTGCAATCAGATTGCAGAAAATGCATGTTAACGCCAGGTGTAAATGGAATCAGGCTGAAGTGATAAAATACAATCTGATTGCAATCTGATGGCAGAAACCACATGTTAACGCCAGGTGTAAATGGCCTCATTGTTACATTAAAGCTGCCTTCACATGATCAGCAGTCTTCTCTTCTCTCACTGCGAGGTAGAGCGGAGAAAGGTCAGCGGTAAGTAGGTCTTTACAGACCTACTTACTTACTTTGTTTAAACATCAAGTTTAAACAATTTGAACTTTGACCTCAGCGCATGGTGGCAAATTCGAGTGGTGCGCAACACCAAGGGTAGCGCTGCGGCATAGTTGTGAGGCACCGCTCTCTCCACAATGGCACAGCGGGCGCAGCTTGGGGGCGTGTTGGGGGCTTAAGACTGGAGAGGCTTGGGGGGGGGGGGGGGGGGCACAGTGGCGCAGTGGTAAGCGACACAGCATGTGAGCGGAGTGGAGCGGGCTCACGGAGCGGCCCTTTCCACCCGCTCCAGCGCTCACAGCCGCTCCGCTCCAGACCGCTCCCCAGTCGATACAGATTTCACCCGCTCGCACTCACCGCTCCGCTCAAAAGAATAAAAGAGATAAAAAGGCCAGGGTGTTTTCATTTGCGTTTAAACGCCTGGGCAATGGGCATTGCTCACTACAAATAACATGAGCTCAGCAGAGTCGGCTGCATCTTCGTTTCTCTTCCTTCTCGTCTCGCAGCAGCTGGCAAGAAAATAGTGGGCGTGCACATGGCCACGCACCGATGCAGTTAGCCAGCCACTCCTTTTCACCTGACAGTGGAAGCTTCACCGGTAGGACATAGCACGTGGGAGGATCACGCTATTCCAACGAGTTCCCCTCCCTCCGAACAGGTGCCCCTAACGACCAGAGGAGGCACCACTTCAGCGACCAGGATATTGCATGTTTTGGTGTGGGGTTCCTATATGAAGGAAACCCCCGGGGGGCACGGGGAGAACATGCAAGAGTGGTACCGGACCGAAAGTTGGAGCGGCACCGATCACCCGCTCAGTCCCGCTCCTGTTTCGATCACAACATGTTCGAACCAGAACTGCCCATGTCTCGGAGGAAGCATGGAGCCAGTTTTGGCTCTCCCCAGATCGGCAGAGGGTGGAGCAGCAACCAGGATAAATAAATGTGCACTAATGGGGGATAAAAATGGGATAAAAAATCAGGAAAAAAAAAAAGACTGGAGAGGCTAACGGTATGAGCTAACGCTATAACTGTAGTGGGGGGGCTTGGAGGTTAGGCTAACTTAATAAGTTCCCAATATCTTAATGACCACTAATAACACCATTAGTCTTTCCTCTCCATAACAATGGCGTAATGCAACACAAAGTATAAATCTTCTTTGTAGTTGAGAATTACAAACTCATCCACCCCACGGCACCACGCTACTTCAACATGACACTTCCAATTTATAGTCATGCCTCCTTCACGTCACGCTTTCCTGCTGTGAACACATCATTCTGTCACTTTTTGGGCACAGAACACATATTGACATGTGAAGACGTTCTGCTTATTTCACAACATCTCAGGAGACAGCTGGGCTGCGGCTGCCCATCGTCAAAGTCAACCCTCATGCAGGTATTTGGCCGTTGAATTCCAGCCAAATGGTCTCTACCCAAACAGATGGAAGGCATAACTTGTAAATGAATTTGGTTTAATTGGAACACACATGGTTTTTTCATATGCTTCGGGTTCGCTTTCATATCACCTCTGCGTGCGAACGGCTCGGGGCATTTGAGCGGTTATTAAACTGCCGTCATAACAACATCGGAGGCAGTTTTTTCCTCTTTTCTTTTGGCACGACCTCGCCAACTTTTGATCTTGGAGGAGGACAAGTGGCTTTGATCTTAATGCATCTGCCAGCCAGCCTCCTCTCGGGGGGAAGGGGGGGTTCCACCGACGAGACGAGAGGCGCTGAATGACTGAGCAGCGGTAAAGCCAGTGTGATCAGAGAGGAGCCGGGGCTGAGGCCTCCGCAGTGCTCCTCCTCTTCCTCCTCTCATCTTGTCCATCTGTGCCTGGGACCACGAGCTGCAGCAGCCCTCTCTACCTGCTCTCTCCTCATCCTCAACCCCCCCCCCACCCCCCTTCCCCCCCGGCCCTCTCCATCATTAGAGCCAAGCCTGAAATAGACACGTCTGCTGCACCAGTAGTTTGAGGGAACATTTGTACCCATCAGATTATTTAGGCTACTTAGTTGGCAGAGTTCAGGAGACATGAAGGCAGGCGCAAAGGCAAAAAAAATGGAATCTGTCTCAGAATCTCTGCACATCTGGTGCCGGTGAATTCATTATTATCTGGTGATTATATCTTTTAATCAAATTCCTGCATCATGGCATTCATCTTGTCCACGCAATATGATGCTGCTATATGACACTACTTTCAATATGACACTACTTTGGCCAGAGTGCAGTCTGTAGTGTCTGTCAAAGAAGGTGAATAATTATGTAACAGACTACCGCCTACAGTTAGGGAGTGCCCCACATACATTACTTTTTCTGATTTTTTTCCCCTTATTTTCTCCCCAGTTGTACTTGGCCAATTTCCCTCCCCCCATTTTGCCCCCCGTTCGCTGCCCCACCCTCTGCCGATCTGGGGAGAGCCGTAGACTAGCACCATGCTTCCTCCGACACATGTGCAGTTGCCAGCCCTTTTTTTTCACCTGACAGGGGGGAGCTTCAGCGGCAGGATGTAGCACATGGGAGGATCCCGCTATTCCCACCAGTTCCCTTCCGCCCCAAACAGGCGCCCCGACCGACCAGAGGAAGCACTAGTGCAGTGATCAGGACGGAGGAGGTATCACGGGGGTGCGAACCTGCGAGACTCGTGTTGCTAGGCAGGGAATCTACCGCTACACTACCCGGACGCACATGTACATTACTTTTAAAACTCATCGGAAAGAATGGCTAATAGCGGGGCGGGCATAGCTCAATATATGAGACCAATCGTGGGATAGGAAATATTGACAAATCGATGGTGGCCATTTTGAAAAATATATGCCACGGCCACCAGGGGGCAAATTTGCGGTGCCCCGATTTCCAGTTTTGTTCAGAATATATCTATGGACATATCTGCAAAATGTGGTGCTTTTATCACAAAATGAACGATAGGTTAGCTATGCTGCCCCACTATAAAGGCAATTTGCTCTCCCCATCTTAACTTATGTTCGGTTGTACGTTTGTGTTGTGAATTGTTTATTGCACATGTTTTGTTTATTGCAGTGACCAGGACACGTGTCCTGAATTGTCTTTTTCTTATATGTTTTAAAGCAAAATTCAATCTGCTAAAAGGGACAACAGATGGAAATTTGTCTTTGGCACATTTACCTTATTCTTTAGAAACGTTCATTGATATGCACTGTCCCTCCCGTACACACAGAAGAAAAAAACGTTTTCAAGTGAACTATTCCAGTTGATCTGGGCTGACCTGAGGATACTTTCAAAGCTTTTTTTTTATTTCCCATTTTTGATGAGACAGCCGTGTCATAATCCCCTGGCACTCCCTTGCAGAGTCAGCCAAAGCTCCAAATCTCCAACCATAACCTGGGATAGCTGCGCAAAGTCCTGTGGAGCTGCATGGGCCTCTGGACTGTCTTGTGCTGATCATCTTCTTATTTTTTCCCGGGGGGGGGGGGGGGGCGTTTCATTCAATTCAAACTATCAGTTCACTCTGTAACACTTTTTTTTGTAATAAGAAAGTGTGCGTTATTGTGAAATCGATGACAGATGACACTCCCTGTCTCTGGATTCAAAGATTGTGTTAGAGATAGACTAGTCTTGCTCAGTGGCCCAGTATTGCATAGGAAACCGTGGACGATTCCAAGGGCCCTTGACTGACAGGGCAACACAGTCTCACAGAAAATTGTATAATACCAACGATATGGACCAACGTTGCTATTTTACAATTTCGGCTCGAAAATTGTAAAATAGTAACGTTCTGAGATTTTAGGGTTAGGATTAGAGTAGGGGGAGGGGTTAGAAACAGAAAATCTCTGTAAAACACGCCCAAACCACGCCCACCGCTGTAGACGCATACGTTCCCATTTTACAATTTCTTAGCCGACATTGTAAAATACCAACGTTTGTCCACAAACGTTGCTATTTTACAATTTTTTTGGAGATCGGGTTGGACAGGGGCCCTAAAATTTTTTGAATTTTTGTGTTTGGCCCCAAAGAACAAAGGCTTAAAATCACTGTACGCCTTGAGTCTCTATCCCTGAAGCCTAAGGATCAAGTCAAAAATCTTGGAGTTATTATTGATTCCGATCTCAATTTTAACTCCCACATTAAGTCAATTAGAAAATCTGCTTTTTATCATCTTAAAAATATAGCAAGAATTAGGGGATACATGTCCAGACAGGATCTAGAAAAACTAATTCACGCCTTCATTTATAGTAGGTTAGACTACTGCAATAGCCTTTTCTCTGGTCTCTCCAAAAAAGAACTTAGGCAACTTCAACTTATTCAGAATGCTGCTGCTAGAGTTCTAACGAAGACTAAGAAAGCTGATCATATCACTCCAGTTCTTAAGTCCTTACACTGGTTGCCAGTGTGTCAGAGAATAGATTTTAAAATACTGTTATTAGTCTATAAATCACTTAACGGCCTAGGCCCAAAATACATAGCTGAATTGCTCCCACGCTACGAACCGTCTAGAACTCTTAGGTCAACAGGGTCCAGCTTATTAACTGTCCCTAGGATCAAATCAAATCACGGGAAGGCTGCATTTACCCACTATGCTTCTGCTAGCTGGAACAAATTGCCTGAAGACCTCAGATCTGCCCCAACCTTACTTACTTTTAAAAATAGACTAAAGACTTTTATGTTTACTGTCGCTTTTAACTGCTGACAGCTATTATGCAAACCCAATGAGTCCTCTATAAGTTTTTAGCTCTTGTTGAAACTGCTGCGCCTGTTGCTTAACGCACTTTTTATACTCTTTTTTTAAGTTTTGTTGTGATGCTTTTAAATCTTTTATTTTCCTGTCAACCATTTTATGTGCTTAATGAAGTTGCTTAATGCACTTTTTATACTCTTTTTTTTTGTGATGCTTTTAAATGTCCATTTTACTCTCTTCTTTTCTTTTCTTTTCCTGTCAACCATTTTATGTGAAGCACTTTGAATTGCCTCTGTGTATGAAATGTGCTATACAAATAAACTTGACTTGACTTGACTTGACTTGAAGACTCTGGAATTTTTTGCAGTATTAAATTATTAACCGATCGTCATTAATATAATATTTTATTCACAATGTACTAAAAAAAATAATGGTTTATTTTTATTTTTATTGTATTTTGGCAAAAAAAAATCATCCACCCTTCGATTTTCACAAAATGGTTCAGTCCTGCCTCAAGTCCGCCCCCAAACCACGCAGAACTGCCGGCTTCTATCAGAAATGGTAGTGAGTGAGATCATGGCAGCAGCTGTATCCAGCTCCTGTTGTCCTGTCCGATGGTTGTTTTGGTTGGCTCCCCACTTGTATAGTTTGTGGTTGTAACACCTGTTGGCCACTGGTCACACTTTCATGGGGCCCAAAATCCCTGGCCGCACCCCTGGTCTCGCCTGCCAGACTCTCCCTGTAAAAGGCCGGGGGAGATAGACTGGCTTGAGAGAACTACAGTCTGAGCGATGGGATGTCAATGCGTCTTGGGTGAGCTGTACTCAGAGCTGTCCGCTTGTGATCGGCTCAAATACCAGGTCTGAACGGGGCCTCTGTGTCTCAGAGTGCCATCTTTGATCTGGCATGGGTCTCATTGACCTCCGACCTCTCCTCAAAGTCACAGGAATGTGTGATGTTTGACTTTGGCAATAAGTCGGTGAAAGTATGAAAAAGCCTCATCATCTCTTCCTACTAATTCCTGAGATCATATATTCATGAGATCATATATTCATGTAACTAAATGCAAATATTGGATCGGGTCAAAGGCCTCGAAACACTGTCCCGCCTTGGCTTTATATCAAAAGTTTAAATCTGCTCCTCGGTAATAGGAGCACGCCTGAATAACATACATTCGCTTTATTATTTAAATCAACTCCTGCACAATTAGTATGTGAAGACTCATGTTCAAAGCCCTTACCTCTCCGCTCATTAGTCTCATTAATTACCTGCCAGGGAGGTTCAGCATGTGACCGGTGTTGAGAAGAACGAGCACAGCAACAACATCATTTTCCCTCTGTTTCTACACAGATACCTATCTCGGTTCGGTCATAATTAAGCTCACATTATGCTACTTGGCTTAATTACGGCATAACTTTTCAAGTGTCTGTGCTAATTGCAGTCAATGAAGCGTTGCTCTGTAATGAGAAAATTCACTCCATGTCTCGCTAATGTGGCCCTTCGAGGTGATCAATACGATACTCGGCGAAATTAAACTTTTGTTTTGATGTTGGGGGCCAAGGCTGCCGAACACAAATGAGAGACCTGCCTTGTTAAAGGAGAACTTTGATCTCATTGCCTCTGCTAACATGACACACACACACACACACACACACACAAAAGCCAAAATTAAGAACATATTGTTTATTTAAAAAAGATTATAAATGTGAAAAATGCATTTTGTATAATTTGTCCAAAAGTCAGAGATCGCTCTGTGCACAGATAAGATGTGGCATCCTACCATTACATATTGAAACAGGAAGATACAGAGGGGTAGCTGAGGAGGATAGAATATGTGAATACTGTGAGTTGAATGAGGTGGAGAATGAAATTCATTTCATTTTATATTGTCCTTTGTATTATGACTTGAGAGAAATAATGTTTAAAAGAGTCCATACTCCTGAGCTAAATATGATAGATAGTGAGTTCTACTCGAATTTCTTTTTGATAATATTTTTGCATTCTCTGAATTTCTTTCTAAAGCGTGGGACAGGAGGAGAAGGTTGACGTATAACTGATAAATTATAGTTTATTTTTTTGTTCGTTTGTTTTTATTTTCGTATTCTATGTGCAGGTATGTATGAATGTATACGTATGTATATGTATAGGCATATGGGGCTCTATCGTTGCATCGGCCTCTGAACTGCGTTTAGTGCCAGGCGCAGCCCAGATTAGTGGGTGTGGACCAGCGCACTTGATATCTTGGTGTCGGCGCAACAGGTGGCCTTAATCATTATAACCACGCCTTTTAAGCGTAAAATTATGCACTATCTGCTCATTGGGGAACTGCAGTAAACAAATCACATGCTTCACTTTTCAGCTCCAATTCCACGGAGCGATCCAGTCCGGCTTCAGAAAAGCTGAGGGCTCTGATCTCCCCCCCTCCCTTTTATCCCCTCTTGTCTGTCTCCATATAGGCTATTATTCCATATTATTGTCAAACCAATCTAACTGCAGATTAAATACTGCAAGCATGTAAATACGCTACACTATAGCAAGAGCAAAGTGAAAAGAATGTTCTGAACGCATCAGCATCAGCCTATCCGTATGATGAGATTAATTAGATTGGTGAAAGTTTGTCCAGAATGATATTGTTTTGCTACCTTTTCTTCTCCCCTGCTGCACAGGTAGGATGATGCACATGAATATAGCCTACATTATGTAAAGTCATTGCAGAAATGTGTTTTTATTGTAAAACTAAAATGTGAAGTAGAGCCAATTTATTGGAGCAGACATCACAGTCATTGATGATTCAGCCCTGTTGATGCGGGCCGTTAATCATGACCAACAACAAACAATCCCTAACTACACCACCACTGTCAATGATTCAGCCCTGTTGATGCGGACCGTTAATCATGACCAACAACAAACAATCCCTAACTACACCACCACCGTCAATGATTCAGCCCTGTTGATGCGGACCGTTAATCATGACCAACAACAAACAATCAATCTGACCTTAGCGAGCTCCCCAGCTAGCATGTTTCCTCCTTATCCACAGCCATTCACTTGCTCGTTCTGCTGTCTGAGACATGTTGCTAACCGCAAGTTTCAGGCTCCGTCCCCGAATGCCCAACTCAGTTAGTAAGGCAATAACGGACTTTGCCACAAAACCACGGCAGCCCACCTCTACAGGCCGCACTCGAGCCCTCCAACCTCGCTGCTCTGCCTCTGCTGCCATTTCAGCATACCTAGCTTTCTTGCGCTCATAAGCCTCCTCAACTCGATCTTCCCACGGGACTGTGAGTTCGATAAAATAAACTCTCTTCTCTACCTCAGACCACAGTAACAAGTCCGGACGTAGCCGGGTGCTAACTATATATGCTGGGATGACTAGCTGTTCATTCAAGTCAACCCTCATTTCCCAGGCTCCACCTACACTTAGCTGCCCTAACTTGTGCCTGACCTTAATTGGTCTAATCTTTTCTCCCTCACGTACAAATTTGATCTGTCTAGTCTCTTTGCTAGCAACTAGAGAATTTACTTCTAGCCGCTTTTCCTCAACTGCAGCTGCCAAACATTTCAACACCTGGTTGTGACGCCAGGTGTATCGCCCCTGGGAGAGACTGACCTTACACCCTGACAGTATATGCCTCAATGTACATACACTAGAACACAACGGGCAGGCACCATCCTCGCCCAACCACTGATTTAAGTTCTGGGGAGATGGCAGCACATCATAAGTAGCCCCTAGAATAAATGTAATTCTGCTAGCCTCCATGCTCCACAACTCTCTCCACTTCAACTTTCTCTTCTCTACACTCTCCCAGTTCACCCACTGTCCTTGCTTTGCCTGCGACACTGCCTTAGTACATCTTACTGCCTCCTCTTGCCTATGTACTTCTTCAACTACCATCTTCCTCTTTTCTATTACTGATGCCTTGTTCCACACAGGTTTCCCTATGCACAACCCTAAGCCTCCACGCCCATGCTGCACCTGACCTATGATATCCCTGTGTCTAAGAGCTGACTGTGCTTGCTGTACTGCCTCCTTTGGGTTCCACTTCCTCCCTGTTTTAACTGTGGGCGCTACACTCCTAACCACTGGATCCTTTGACTGAGTCAGAGTCATTTCCAGTCTAACCTTAGCACACTTGAACTCCTCTGTCAGGCTAGATAATGGCAATTCCAATATGCCTTTCCCATATAAGGCTACACTGCTTAGGCAGCGTGGGACTCCGAGCCATTTTCTAATGAATGAGTTAATCATCCTTTCTAGCTTTTCTACCTTTGAAAGGGGAACCTCATACACTGTCAGTGGCCACATCAACCCAGGCAACAATCCAAACTGCAAACACCACAACTTTAACTTTCCTGGGAGCCCTGACTTGTCTATACTTGAAATACCTTGAATCATTTCCTGCCTCACCTCCTCAAACTGTCCCTTATCACTGAGACTTGCATCATACCATCTTCCCAAACTCTTGACTGGTTTCTCTAACACTGTAGGCACCACCTCATCATTTATAACAAACTTCTTGCCTACTACCCTCCCTTTAATGATTGAAATACTCCTGGACTTACTTGGCTTCACTTTCATTCTAGCCCACTGCAGATTACTATTTAACTTATCCAACAATCTGCTAGTACATGGAGCGGTTGACGTCATAGTCGTCATGTCATCCATGTATGCCCTAATTGGAGGGAGCCGCAGCCCTCCCTGCAGCCTTTCTCCACCCACTACCCATTTTGAAGCCCTAATAATGATCTCCATTGCCATGGTAAAAGCTAATGGGGAAATTGTACACCCTGCCATAATGCCTATCTCCAGCTGCTGCCAAGCTGTAGTGTACTCTGCTGTGGTAAAGCAGAGTTGAATATCTAAGAAGTAGGCTTTAACTAAGCTCTTTATACTACCTGGCACTCTAAAGAAATCAAAGGCCTCCCGTAACAGACTATGCGGCACTGACCCGAAAGCATTAGCCAGGTCCAAGAATACTACATGCAGGTCTCTCTTCTCACGCCTAGCTGACTGGATTTGGTGCCAGATCATGCTGGTGTGCTCTAAGCACCCGGAGAAGCCGGGAATTCCAGCCTTTTGCACCGAAGTATCTATTAGCCTATTATTTTCTAGATAACTAGACAGCCTCTGTGCCACAACACTAAAGAAACCCTTCCCTTCAACATTAAGTAGACTGATAGGTCTAAACTGACTTATCTCTAACGAGTCCCTTTCTTTAGGAATGAAGATTCCCCCTGCTCTACGCCACGCCTTAGGAATAACCTGCTTCTTCCAGACTACCTTCATCAGCTTCCATAGAAACTGCAACACATCTGGAGCACTCTTATACAGCCGGTAGGGGACTCCATTAGGACCCGGGGCTGAAGAGGCCCTTGCACGTCTCACTACTTCTTGAACTTCTTTCCACCTTGGTGGGCTATCATCACACTGGCTCTCTATTTCACCAATAGGTGGAATATCAGCTGGGACTGTCATCTCTCTAAACCTTTCCCTATCTTTGTGAACCTCCTCCAAATATTCCTCAAGCTTCTGCTTAGGTACCATAAGGCTACCATTCTTTTCCTTACTAAACAATGACTTCACAAATCTAAATGGATCCTTATAGAATGCTATTCTAGCTCTCTCTTTCTTTTTCCTATTTTTCCTAATGCTCTCTGCTCTTCTTAAAACTGCCAACCGATCCCTCACATCTGACTGCAAGCAATCAATGCCTTCCTTCTCAACCTCTGTAGCTTTCCTCCACTGCCTCTTAAGCTGTCTTCTCTCCTGGATAAGTCTATCTATCTCTTGTTGGCGCCTAGATTTAACTACCTCACCCTCTAGTTTCTTCCTTTTCTCAAAGACGCCAAACCTTTCCTTACCATAATCATAAATACAATCTCCCATTTTCTCCAACTTACTCTCAGCAGTTCCTTTAAGCTTCTCTAACATCCTAACCAAATCACTATTGATATCTTCCCACTTCCTACTTTCCGCTGCACCTGGCCACTTAACTCTAGGCTTCTGACCGCTAATCTTCTCCCTTTTTGGCTGGCTGGCCTCTCTGCTTTCCTCGGTGCTAGGACCTGCCTCAACATCAGGGGTGCTGATGTCCTGCGAGCTGTGGGTTACTTCCTGTCGCTGGACTTCACCCGACTGACTTGATAAACTTCTTAAGAAATAATTATCAATGCGGGGTCCCTGTGTTCCCTCTACCAAGCACCTCTTCCTGCCTTGATGGATTCTAAGGCCCCTCAAAGTTGTTACCTTCTGCCAGCCACACAAGCAAACCTGACGCTTCTTTCCATCTACATCTGAACTAGTGGCTTCCACTGACATGTTTTCCCTACTCATAGTCAAGTCCGTTCCAGAGTCAATAACCGTGTCAACCATAGGTGAGTCATCTTCCGCCCCCGCTCTCGCAGACTCTAGGGGTGTTTTTTCATAATTCTGTTTCGTAGCAAGTTTGGGTGTAACCAATGGCCTATAGACAAGTTTCCCAGCGCTGGCCTAGGGCGGCGCCATAGCAGCCTTATATGTCCCCGGCTTCCGGTTAAGTCCACATTGCGTCCACAGCAGCCTAAGTGATGTTGCCAGCTACGACTTAAATAGAGACTTATTACATCATATTTTTCCGCCCCCTGTATGTTGAAAAATAGCAGACGCTTTCGTTAGTGTAGAGCGCCGTTTAAAAGCCGCACAAGCAGCATCAGTCCCGCCGGCCAGCGCTGGACCCGCTGTGAGGAAACACACAGGAGGAAACTGAAATGTCAAAACAGACATGCCTTGCTAGGCCAGTCCTTTTTTTAATTGAGATCATGCAACAAGTAACCTACTTCAGCCGAGGCCAGCAAGACGATTGGAAAGAAACAGAAGCGTGTCTGCCGCCGTCAAAGCGAAAGAGACCCGACGTAGGCTGTCAATTTAGCGGAGGTAAAAAGCCTTTTTAGCTACGTCGGGCGAATCAATCAATCAATCAATCAATGGCACGCGCTTGTTGCCCGATGCTCGTATGATGAGGAGATGAATCAAAATGCTTACCACAAATAAAGCCACATGGGAGCCGAGAACGAGTGCAGGAGAGCTGACGCAGGTGCCAGGTGTGGAGTGGGAGAGATTAAGGTGCGTAGCCTATTGCTGGAGATTCAAGTTGTGTCCGCTGTCTGCACTGACACTATCACTTATTACTTTTAGCTGCGTTGTTTTTTCATCAAGGCAATGTCCAGAAGATATGTCCAGAAGATATGGGTTCATGAATGTCTGCAAATGCAGATAGATAGGCTACAGTAGGAGCATGCATGCATGTTGTCTGTTTCAATAACGAAAGCGTCCTTACCGAGAACGACGTGCCGACCAATTATATATTCTTGCTGCGAAATGGCCTCTTAATGACAACACTGGAATAATAGCCGTAATATTCATTCACAACGGGAGATAGCCTGACTGTGGGTAATTTGATGAAATACATAGCGTTACAACATACCCAACCTACTTTGTTGCTGTGGAGATATTGGTACGCTTCGGAGCTTTTGAGATAGTTCATCGCGTTACCGTCCACCTCCATTGATTCCTCAAAATACGCTATAATCCTGCCTGTAGTTACGTTCGGCCATTTACACATATTATCTTCCCATGTGTCCACTGTCAACGGGTGTGGGATAGACACTCTTTCGTTAGACAGGAGACTCGGAGAATGATCCCAAGTTTGCATTTTTTCGGCGGTCGCTATGGCTACTACGCTAGTACGTTACACTTCTCTGTATTCCAGAAGAGACAGACATATCGCGGCCCGAGTCCGGAAGCAAACCGGAAGTGCCCAGGAAACTTGTCTATTGGCCTTGGCTACTGCCACAATGAGCAGCTAACCCATTGCAGCCCCGATGGGGTCTAATCCCTCCTGTCAGCTGTCTTTCCATGCTGTCACTAGGTCGTTCCCTAGTTGTCAGCTGCACTATTCACAACAGTCACTAGCCTAAGCTAGCTTTAGTATTAATTAATACACAGGACAAGATGTTACTATCCCTTGTGCCAAAATCCAAGGAAAAACACATTTAGAAGCCCAATCCAGAATAAAACAAGCTAACAGGCTAACAAACTAATAAACAAGACACAAATCACCAGTTACCTACCCTAGCCAACAGCAGTATGAAGCATGTCATTGGGGTTTTCAAGTGGGCACCTTCCTTCACGACGTTTCGTTAAGTTAGGCCCACGACACCTCAAGAAGGCTTAACGGTGTAATCCAGCATCCTGGAAACACCCCCCTCCATGCTACCACTGCACAACTGCATATTACCTCACTATCTAAGCCTAGCTATCCAGGTCGGTTCGGTATGACATTCCTGACTACACCACCATATGAGAGAGTCATATTGTGCCTGTCAGACTGACACAGAGAAGGGTGACAGAGGAGAGGCGCAACTGGCACACTGAATAGGCCTGGTTTTCAAAAACGCAAAGCGCTAAATTAACGCCAGGTTGGAAGATATCATTAGGCTGGTATTTAAGGCCGAAACGCCCATTCTCGCCTATTCGGGGACTGCGCCACGCCAATTTAGCCTCAAGCGCATTTGGGGGCCTAAAGCCATGTTGATATCTTCCCGAGGCAGGCGCAAGGCACGTTTTTTTGCGTGTAAGGCCAGTTTTTGCGCCGAAGGCCTATGGGAGAATAGGGCCCATCATGTCTGCATGTATATACAGTATACTCTGTTGCTCTAATTTGGGCTGCACTGGAAGCTTCTGGTTGGGTAACATACCGGAATGTTATGTTTTGTTAGATATTGAATGTTGATGTGTCCGATAATCCCATGTGGGATGGGTCATGTAATTGTCCTGACACGAAAATAAAATATTCATTCATTCATTCAGTCATTCACACTCACACTCACTCATGCACACACAGAATAGTGATACTTTAACATTAATTTTTGAGGGAGTTCTGATGTTTGCCTGTCTGAAGATGCAGATTTCAGCCTTATGACTTGGATATTATTGTGGCGTACATTTGTTTCGCTTACTGGAAGCTGATGGATTTACTCAAAATATCACATTTTGAGCTTGATGCACTTCAGGGTTTAGGAGGGGGCTGTTAGATTACATTCAAAGTCTATATTGCTGATATTGTCTACTAATTGTATCCTTGATGTTTATGCAAAATCTCAATAAACAAATGCTTAAAAAAAAAGATTACATTCAAAAGTAATGAGGGGGAGTTGTGCTATTATGTCCTCAGGACCTCTATAAGAGCTGAACAGTCACGTGACATCTTTTGCCCCGGAAGTGAGTTTCCCATTAATTTGTTCCATAGACATTTAGAAAATAACATGTTTTAAGGCTGGAACCAAGCCAACCCATAAAACATTTCAGTTGGAGCAAAAATAAAACAATAACATTGGGGGGGGGGGGGGGAATTCTATTTTTTCCACCCCGTCTTTATTTTTTGTTTTTGCTCCAAGTTAAATGCTTTATGGTCACTCACGATTCAGTGGCGCTGGAAGTACTTTTAGGTAGGGGGTGCTGTAAGGAAGGGACTCTTGGTGCTGGCAGCGCCGAAGAAAATTTGATGTTTTTGGACTTTCATCCATATTTAGAAGAATATTTAATTTAAAATTACTGTTGTGATGTCATTATTCAGTATCTTCTCCTTTTCTCACTCACTTTCATGTAAGCACCTGCTCTCCCTTTAGTCGTTTTACACTACAACAGACAGCAACACAGGCATAAACACTGAACTTATTATTATTATTATTATGGAAAACCAGATTATGATGAAAATCAAACACTTTTGAAGAGAGAGCATATGAAATAAGATTAGAGCTGGGAAGCACAGAATGTTTTTTATGCATTTTGTTGGTGGTATAAACACAAGACAGCCAAATCCAACAATTTCGAAAATCCCATTTCTTGCCACCAGGGGGTGCTGCAGCGCCCTCAGCACCCACCTTCCAGCTCCCTTGATTCAGTAGGTCATGGGGTGGCGTGGTTCCAGCCTTGAAACTCATTATATACGTTTTTTTGTTATGTCTATGGAGAAAATGAATGGGACAAGAAATGTCACGTGACTGTTGATCTCTATTCAGACCCATCGATGAGGTTGGTCATTTCTTTTGACCACTTCCTAATTGTCCATCTTTCTTTGTGTTTTTTTCTGATGCATGCGCTCTCTTTTGCTTTGCGTGTGTTTTTTCCTTGCAGCAGGTGCCATTATGGTTTATTACGGGTTGATCACAGTGTTTTATTTGGGCGGGTTGGGCACAGAATCATGCATTCAATCAAGGTCATTTCAATCTGGGCTTTCCGCACACTTAAATTTGCACTAAAATTCACATTTATTGTGAGCTTTCGGTCAGCAAGACCTTCATCAGAGCATACAGAACAAACAATGACAGGCAGGCTAAGAACTCTAATGATCAGCAGTATGCAGAACACCTGTGCACACTCAGCTAGAAGCAACACCTTCTGGGGATTGTAGTTTTCCAGGTGTAGGCTGTGAGTCCTACTGAAGGGACCTACCAAACTGACTGAAAAAGAAGTGTGACACAGGGAATGCAGAAAAACAGAAAAACAATCACAAAGCATATTACAGTAAAGTGCCACAAAAAATATCACAGGTATAAAAAATACCTTCAAGTTTTTATCTTGAAATTTTTGTCAAAGATCAAAAATAGATCAAAAATAGAGCAGGGAGCTGAGGGGGGGTTTCAGGCTGTCATAGACCTCCTGCTCTACACAAACAAGAAAAGAAGAGCGAACAGACAAGAACAGAGAACATCCTGATCTACAGCATAACACTCATATCAAAATCTTCATTAAGACCAGTGGGTTCTAAAACATTTAAAGTATCAATCCAGAAAAGCTCTCTTTGGCATAATCTCCTATCTATATCTCCCCCCTCTTGGCAGTTCAATATGTTCAATGCCCTGAAAATCTGGCTGCCTTTGAAAGGTAATCGAGGCATCCGTTGTTGTTAGCTGATAAATGTTCAGAGTAAACGAGTTAAAAAGTGTTCTCACCAGCTGAGAGACTTCATTTAGAGTTGTGTAACGGCTGCTATTTCTGGCATGAAATTGCTTCCCTTCAAACTAGCAGAATCATCTGGGTCCTCATTTTTATGATGGACAATAAAAGCTCAAATAGCATCATATCTGGTTATTGAGGAAGCGGATGGGCTATTGTACTGCGTATACTGCACAATAATATGAACAATAATCATTGATTTTGCATTTTAGGCTACATAGCACTTTTCCAAGGCACCCAAAGCGCTTCACATATCTGAGGGTGTAACTCAACTCATCCACCACCGATGTGTAGCAGCACCCACCTGGGTGATGCACAGCAGCCAGTTTGCGGCAGAACGCTCACCACACATCAGCTCTCACGGTGGAGAGTTGAGGACTGAATGGGCCAATTAGGTAATGAGGGATGATTAGTCGTGCATTCCTTTATAACTGGGAACTGGTAATCTTACGACTTCAAAGGTCATGAGCTGAGCGGTGACGTCATCACAGCTGGTATTTCCCATTCCAAACTCGTAGGAGTCTCAGCAGCCCCGACCTCAAAAATCCAAGATGGCTGCGCCGCGCAACAACAGTAGTTATAATCGTAGTAATGTTGTTTAGCACTTCTGTTTTGTTTGTGTCTCATTAAATCAGCTGTACACACAGCACTGCCTAACTTCTATCTGTGTGGACATGAGGCTGCAGTGTTTGTATGCGCAAAATGCAGCAAAATGCCATGTTATCAACTGTTATTGCTAACAATGGCCAGCCTGGCTAGCGACTGGATCTGACCAATGAACAGTGAACTTCCCAGCTCAAGTTTTCTGCAAATGGAACGCTAACAAAACGGATGTGATGTCATTTAGCCTCCACATCCCAGTTCTTTTGCGATAAAGGAACGCACGATAGGTGGCCATGATGGAAGGAAGGACCTGTGTGGGAATTTAGCCAGGACACCGTGGTTACACCCCTCAGGACACCGTGGTTACACCCCTCAGGACACCGTGGTTACACCCCTCAGGGCACCGGGGTTACACCCCTCAGGACACCGGGGTTACACCCCTCAGGACACCGTGGTTACACCCCTCAGGGCACCGGGGTTACACCCCTCAGGGCACCGGGGTTACACCCCTCAGGGCACCGTGGTTACACCCCTCAGGGCACCGTGGTTACACCCCTCAGGGCACCGTGGTTACACCCCTACTCTTGCGTAGGGGATCTTCACAGAGTCAGCAGCACCTCGGTTTAACGTCTCATTGGAAGGACGGTGCTGTTCCACAGGACACAGTCCCTGTCTCTGCCCTGGGGGATTGGGGATGATGGTAATATTATCCATGAGACCAGAGGGAAGAGCATCTCCTACTGGTCCTCACAACACTTCCAGCAGCAGATGGTCCCGCATCCAACGTAACGCAGCAGCCACCACACTCGACTGTATGTATGTATGTTTTCACCATCACGCAGTTGAAAACACTAGTTGTCTCATGGAAACTGCCATCTGGGGCACTGACATCGACTATATTGTGCCGAGCGGAAAGAAGATTATGGATCAAATGTACCATGGAGGAAAGGGATCAATTGTTAATAATCAATTGACCGTAATGCAATTTGCATAGCCCTGACCAAGACCAGAACCACCCGCCACAAGACCAGCTTCTTCCCAACCGCCATCAGCCTCACCAACAAGGCCCGGAAACCCCTTCCACCAAGGACCTCACCAACAACCCCCCCCCCCCCACACACACACACACACACACACACAAACACTACCTCCTCCTAAACTCAACTGAACTCCCCCCCCATAAAACTAATTTAATGCCTGTCTAACTGGGACTGTAAATTCATGTAAATTCCCTGCACATTAATGCCTATTTAACTTACTCCGACTGTAAATTCATGTAAATCCACTGCCTATTTAACGTCAATTTAACTCAGTCTGTAAATCTCATGTAAATCCAACGTAAATTCATATTTATCATCCACAGAACACTTCACCACTCATGTTCATATTGTATATATTTACTCGATTTGATTGCACTTGCAACTTTGTGATTGTCTTTAGTTATCTTCCTACTTCTTATCTCTGTATATTGATGTGACCGCTACGCTGCATACAGACACTAAGACAAATTCCTTGTATGTAACTTGCAAACTGTGGCAATAAAAGTGATTCTGATTCTGATTCTGATTCTGATAACAGATCTTAAACTAGAGCAGGACTTGGATCTCATGGTAGTGCAGATCCAAAAGATGACTTCAAAAAACATTGGGAGTGTGTGCGTGTGCGTGTGTGTGTGTGTGTGTGTGTGTGTGTGTGTGTGTGTGTGTGTGTGAGAGAGAGGGGTGGGGAGGGCTTAACGTTATCATTACATTCAACACACTTGAAAGGTGCATTTTCGTGGTCACCCATGAGTTTCCAGCCTTTTTTTCTAAGGACTCGATCAGCTTTCTGTGTCAACTCCATTTTGCGCTTGGCTCTACTTCAAAGTGCTGCGATAGCAACAATCTAAAAATATTCAACCACAGTAAAAACACCACATGGAAGTGAAAGCATGGAGTGCTCTCCAACAGAGGAGGCATTCATCCTGGAGCTTCTAGTAGATTGTGGTGGAGCTCATACTGTTCCATTGTCATCAGGTCTAGGTAGCTTTGTCATCTCTATTATCCTTACCCATGCACTCAAAACCAAGGTGTGCAGAACCCATCAGTATTAAAGGTGCTATCCGTAAGTTTGGCCAGAAAATAAACGTTCACAAAGTGTTTTCTATTAACCAATGAGTGAATGCGCCGTTCCTTAACTTAAAAAACGAGCTCTCTGCGTTCACCCACTGCAAAGATTGGACTTTTCATGCTGAATCATGTTGATTCAGCATGTTGAATCATGTTGAACATGTTGATTCAGCATAAATATTAAAATACATAAATACAATACATAAATATTTTCACAATGACACGGCCTTCAGGAAAGCCCACCCCTTATTTCTTGCCTCCGCCTCTTCTTCCACAAGCAAAAGACCAAGGGGCTGTCATATCAATGCAAGTGCCGTTTGCAACTTTCTATCAGACATTTTCTCGAAAAATAGCTCTATTACGAAAAATGTGCGAGTGGTGTGAAAATATGTCATCATGTATGTATCATAACAATGGTTTGTATCTGCAGTGCAGTGCAGGCGCAGACGCTACAGTACGCGCTAATTGACTGTCGGCTGTAGTCTTTGGCGCTAGTACTTTGCATCGGTTTGGTGTGTCTAGGCCCTTACTTTGCATTCTGTGGCTCAGACTGGTTAAATGTGTGAATCAGGTCTCTGAGTGGCCATGGGAGACTAAAATAATGAACTCAGTGCATCAATTACTAACAACCGTGAGGCAGTCACAGATAATGCTTAACAATGCATTTCTAAAAGTCAACCAAACTAATGAAACTGAGAGCTGTGGTGTGTGTGTGTGTGTGTGTGTGTGTGTGTGTGTGTGTGTGTGTGTGTGTGTGTGTGTGTGTGTGTGTGTGTGTGTGTGTGTCTGGGTGCGATTGAAGAACATAAAAGTAATCAAAGTAATTCTAAGAAGCAATACATGCGTCCTGAAAGCAGAACCATGAATGAATGTTTAACTTTGCTGGGGGGAGGGGGGGGGGGGGGGGGGGGCTGAGAAAGAAATGAGGGAGGGGAGCGCGAATGAACAAGCCGGAATGACGGTGAGCAACTCTATGCAGTGCAGCACAGAGCTGTCCACGGTGCTGATCACCATGGCAACAGTAAACAATCAACGATGTAGAAGAAAGTAAAGGCGCGCACATGTAGCCAGACACAAATGTATGCTGCACGGCGGCAGCTTTAAAAACTCATATTATACACATAACACATAGCCAATAAGATCAATCTCAAATGTAAGCTGCACGGCGGCAGCTTAAAAACATAGTATACACATAACAAACACATAGCCAATAAGCCCAATCTCAAAAGATAAACATAACGTTATATTGTCTTACCTTTAGCACCTGCCTCCCACAACTCCAAACGTGGCCTTTCTCTCCGGGTTGGCAGCACTCACTGATGAATGTCTTTATCAGGGCATCGGTGTCCAGGCTGTCCAAAATATCGCCATGCACATGCATCAAAGCGAGGTGCGTCAGTCTTTTTTGCGTCATTGTTGTGCGTAAATATGTCTTGTGACGGCGCAGAGCGCAAAATGTCCTCTCTGGAAGCAGCAGCGGAGATGGGGAGACTTTAGGCAAAGCTTTATGAGGTTTTCAGTTTCTTTGAAAAGAGATCTTGTTTGTGGATGGAGTTTAGCCATCATTGTAGCTATGTTTTTTTACAGTGTTACAGGGAGAATCACCAGAGACATCTCCAAACATTTTCACTTGGTTCTCCAGTCGGGCTCTGTCAAAGTGCGCGGGGAGGGAAGCTATCGCCACCGTTTGCTCTTTGTTGGCTGCCTTAATAACCACCTTCTCTCTGAGAGCTGCTGTTTTCATGATGCCTTCTTGGTCGAATCTCCTCTTTATTTCCAATGTAACCAAGTCCACTGCCTCATAAAACTCGGGTCTCCATGATTGTTGCGCAACTTCTCCCTGGCTCTGTTCTGGCTCTGTAGTGTGGCTCTGTTCTGGCTCTGTTCTGGTTCTGTAGTGTGGCGATACATGACACCGGGCTGGGGTCTTTGTCACCCTGGGCTCAGCTGGCATTTTCAGTCCTGCTGTGTTGGCTACAGTTTGTAGCATCCTGTCCACCACTGCATCATCTCGCAGTTCAATACGCTCCCCGTCATCGAACGCTGGGCCTGGCGCTTGGGAGGCCACGGCTGAGTGCGGCTGCGAGCCGAGGAGGGCAGCAGGTGACGCCGCAGGTGGATGCACCTCTGCCGCTACGGAGCTGCTGGTGCTCGGACTTGGCTCCGAGTCTGCATCCGCTTGGCCCGCCAACTCGCTTAACCTCCGCTTGTTTTGTTGAGGCTTTGCAAAAAAGTCAGATATTCGCTTTTGCACCATTTCGTCAGTCAGCTTTCTGTGAGGTCTGCTACGTAGCTACATGCGGGTGATGACAACCAGGTGACAACAGCTAGCTGTGATTACAGTAGCCCCTCCCTTTCCCTTCCTGACATAGTGACCTTACGCTGAACTTGCAATTGTTGTTGCTGTTTTATTTTAACTTTGTATCTTTTCATTTGTTTCCATTAGTGTCTACAATGAATGTTAATGCAATTGCATTAATTTGATTTATTTTTATATTTATTTTGTAACTTTATTTCGTTTTGGCTAGGCAAAATATTTTTTTCGGTCCTGCCAGCAGGGGGTGCTGGTGTTATGTGTTTAGCCAGCTCCTTTTGGAACTGAATCGATTTTTTTGAACTATATACTCTTGTAATTAACCTTACAGGAGGAGACAACAATCAGCCAAACTACATAGCCTACTTTTTTTTATTTGCCTACCTAGGACAAAAAACGAATCACATCCTGGCAATACAGTAGCCTCACTAGCCAGACCTATCTCCACACTTCGCTTTAGTGCTGGAGAAAGTAATGCAGTAACTTGAAGTGACTTGGATTAGTAACTGTAATGTAATTACTGTTTTGGAAAGTGTAATCCCTTACATTACTAGTTACTGGGAAAGTAATACAATTAAGCCGTTTTCCCACATGCGTACCTGAAAATTACCTGTAAGTCAATATCGGACATTTCCCGGAATTTCCCTTCACACCTCAGCGCTGGCATGTGAGAATCTAGGAGCGAAATTTCCGAGATACATCTAACTGCAGACCCGCAGAGCCAGCTGGCTACGCCTCTTGACACGGTCTGGCTACGCCTCTTGGCACGGTCTGGCTACGCCTCTTGACACGGTCCAACAACGCATTAAGAGTTCGTGTGTGTCAGTTCTGCCCAGGCTAAGAGCCCCTATCTCGGGTACCATAGACCCAGGCAGGTCCCCTTACCTCCACACTGCCTCTGCCCAGGCTAAGAGCCCCTATCTCGGGTACCACAGACCCAGGCAGGTCCCCTTACCTCCACACTGCCTCTGCCCAGGCTAAGAGCCCCTATCTCGGGTACCACAGACCCAGGCAGGTCCCCTTACCTCCACACTGCCTCTGCCCAGGCTAAGAGCCCCTATCTCGGGTACCACAGACCCAGGCAGGTCCCCTTACCTCCACACTGCCTCTGCCCAGGCTAAGAGCCCCTATCTCGGGTACCACAGACCCAGGCAGGTCCCCTTACCTCCACACTGCCTCTGCCCAGGCTAAGAGCCCCTATCTCGGGTACCACAGACCCAGGCAGGTCCCCTTACCTCCACACTGCCTCTGCCCAGGCTAAGAGCCCCTATCTCGGGTACCACAGACCCAGGCAGGTCCCCTTACCTCCACACTGCCTCTGCCCAGGCTAAGAGCCCCTATCTCGGGTACCAGACACCCAGGCAGGTCCCCTTACCTCCACACTGCCTCTGCCCAGGCTAAGAGCCCCTATCTCGGGTACCAGACACCCAGGCCAGCCCCCTACCTCCACACTGCCTCTGCCCAGGCTAAGAGCCCCTATCTCGGGTACCATAGACCCAGGCAGGTCCCCTTACCTCCACACTGCCTCTGCCCAGGCTAAGAGCCCCTATCTCGGGTACCACAGACCCAGGCAGGTCCCCTTACCTCCACACTGCCTCTGCCCAGGCTAAGAGCCCCTATCTCGGGTACCACAGACCCAGGCAGGTCCCCTTACCTCCACACTGCCTCTGCCCAGGCTAAGAGCCCCTATCTCGGGTACCAGACACCCAGGCCAGCCCCCTACCTCCACACTGCCTCTGCCCAGGCTAAGAGCCCCTCTCCCGGGTACCACAGACCCAGGCAGGTCCCCTATCACCACCCATCCACTACCCAGGCCTGGAGCCCCTCTCCTGGGCACCAGAGACCCAGGCAGGTCCCCTATCACCACCCATCCCCTACCCAGGCCTGGGGCCCCTCTGTCAGCCACCAGACACCCAGGCAAGTCCCCTATCACCACCCATCCACTACCCAGGCCTGGAGCCCCTCTCCTGGGCACCAGAGACCCAGGCAGGTCCCCCTCCACTACCCGCCCTGCCCCTCACCTTGCCCGGGTACCACACCTCCGGCAGAGACCCCCCACCTCCAGGACCTTGCGCACCAGGGGGTCCTGTGCCCCCCACTCTTATAACGCAATATCCACTCCAACAAGGGGATTATTCCTGAGAATAATTTTAATATTGATTGTAATTCTTGCCATTTTTGTAATACAGAGATAGAGACAACAGATAATTTATGTTTTTCACTGGATTAGCTACTAGCTTTTGGTCTAATTTGAATTTATGGATTAAATATAGCATTGATGCACTACCACCATTTATACTTGAAACTGTCAAATTTTGAATATTCATTGAAGGTAAAAAAAAATAATTTTTAATGAACAATGTAATTATTTTGACCAAATATTTTATACAGAAATGTAAATACTGTATAGCAAAACTCTACTCTGTCTACAACCTTTAAAAAGGATTTAGAAACATTTTCCAAATCCATAAAATATACATATGAAAAACAAAATGTGTTGGGTGAGTTGAAAACGAGCCTAACTACGCTCAGTGTGGAAGATAGAAAGCATAATTGTTCTTGTAATTCTTTAAATCAAGAGAAAAATAACGAGTATTTTATTTTGTGTGGAAGATAGAAAGCAACGAGTATTTTATTTTGAAGGGTGATGTGTATACCAGACCGTGTCAAGAGGCGTAGCCAGACCGTGTCAAGAGTGTCAAGAGGCGTAGCCAGCTGGCTCTGCGGGCTCTGCGGCGCTGCAATTATATGATGTTGAAATTTCCTGTATGTTGGGGGGCGGGGGGAGGGGGGAGCTTATTTGGGGGGTCGGGTTTAGATCAATAAGGTGTTTTCGGGTTGTCCTTGGGCTGCAAACTCATTTAAAGTATGCAAATCGAAGTTGTTTCTGACAAGAATAATGTCACGTTACTCCGGGACTGCTCAACCCATGACAGAGCCACTCTCCCCGGCTTGGCAGAGTGAGAGCTCCGCCCGCGCGTCCCCGCTGCCTGGAGCACAGCGGCTCGTGCTCGCGCTCTAAAAGGCAGATTGGATTATAAATGGATAACAGCATTTGAGCTTATTCAGGTAAGATATTAATAATGTAATGACACATTCAGCGATAAACTGTCTACAATGAAGACATGTGTCAAATATGACAACGTGGTGTTCAGTATTTTAAGAGCACGGGTTTTTTTTAATTTCCTGAAAAGTTGGCGATTTGGAGATAAGTGGCTTTCATTGCACAGCGACGAAATGGAAGTAGTTTGCTTTGATGTGCGCGAATGATTAGATGACGCAAGCTGGAAGTGAACGTTAAGCAAGTGTGTACACTTCGCCCATGATGAGAGAAGGACCGGTGTCGCGGAAAATGACTGGACCCCTTTCTCACCTGTCTGCCTATCGCGGCATACCGCTCTTCTGACTCGCTCAAAACTGGTGAAATGGCCGCGACGACGGGGTCGCGCTTATACCGGCACGGCGCCTTTCTCACATGCAGGCATTAGACCACGTTCCGGTCATTTTGCGGTACAAAGCGCATGTGGGAAAAGGGCTTTACAGTAATATATTACTTTACTGCCCAACACTGCTACTGTATTAGTTACCCCTTTTGAGTCCCCCAAAGTTAGGTAGGTAGATGCTGCATCATACTGAGTAGTTTATGAGTACTGACTGAACGATTAGTTAATTGTTCCTCATTTGTTCCCTCACTCATTTCTCACTTAACTATCATTGACTAAGGGGTACGGTGCCGCAGTCGGTAGTGCTGTCACCTCACAGCTAGAAGGTCCTGAGTTCGATTCTCGCCTGGGACGCTGTGAGCACTGGAGTTGTGACCCCCCATATCTTCAGTGCCTACTGCCCAGGTGGGCTATCTCGTCGAAAGGGCCTTTCTGTGTGGAGTTTGCATGTTCTCCCCGTACCCCCCAGGGGGTTCCTCCGTACATAACCCCCCACTAAAAACATGCAGAAGATCGTCATCCGACCAGTGACGACAACATCTGAAGTTGGTCCAATGATGGTCCAATGATGGTCCCCGGGCGCTGGAAAGAAAAAGCGACCACTGCTCCTGGCCTGCCCCCCAGAGGAAAGGACAAGCCTGGATGGGTCAAATGCAGAGGACATATTTGACCGGCCACCGTCAGCATGAGTGTGTGTTGTGGCCGCATGCATGTGTTGTAGTGTTCGTGTGACAATAAAGACGGGCTTCCGTCTGAAATCGTGTTTAATCGTGATTCACTACTCTATTAAATTTGATTAGGATTTACTCAAGCACTGACCATTAACTAATAGTTAGTTACTCATTAGTTCCATAGTAACTACACTAAATTCTGTGTACCTTATTGGAGTGTTACTGAGATAGATACCTCAATTTCTTCAAAGTTTTGCATGTTGGTCCTCTCGTTTCTTGACTTGAAAAACTGAATTTCATACAAATCACGCTGTAGCTCTATCCCACATTCTGCTGCAGCATTTCCTGAACACAAATCTTCTGGGGATTAAAGCAACAGTGAAGCTTTGAGGCAGGAAACCAGCAAAAACCAGGGCATTAAACCCTGAGCTACACCTGCCTGTAAATTAGTCCAGGGTGGATTTTGGAGATTTGCTGTTGAGTCTGCGGACTCAAATCTGTGCAAAGATCTTCTTTAATGCAAGCTTTCACTCACAGACCTTCTCCAGGCATCAGATGAGTGTGCGGATGCTGGTTTCCCCCCCTGCTCATTTTGATACCCTCAAGCTTCAGCACCTCAGCAAAGTTTGATACCAGGATGAGGGGTGGTATTTTCACAATGGAGATTTGATGTTGAACATGCTTCTAAATCACCAGTGAAATCTGATCTGGTTGGAAAGCTGTGTAGCACCAGCTGATTCAATTTAAAGTTGCTCACCGTCTTCATTATTCCAAACATAAGTTGCACAGGATCTACCCTTCTGTCTCACCATTATGTGATTGGTGTCAGGTGTCAGAGGGCACACTGCCCCATGCTTTTTGGTTTTGCCCTTTGCTATCCGGATTCTGGGCCAAAGTATTTGACTGGTACTCTAAGGCCTATAAAATAACCCTTCAGCCGGAGGCGGAACTCGCCATCATCGGCTGCTCGGAATCCTCTTTGCTCCTGCCTACAGCTGTGCAACAGTCTCTGACGCAGGGGACGACTATCGCCAAGAGACTCATTCTGAAGGAGTGGAAGTCCCCCTCTCCTCTTTCCTTTCAGCTGTGGATGACAGACATGGTCTCAGTTGTGCGTATGGAGAGACTCACTTAACTCACTTAAGAAATGTTCCACCATCTGGGACCCGTTTCTGGCCTACTTTGACGGAGTCGAGGGGCGACGGGTGACTCGCCAAACTGACCTTTCATGCACCCCTTGCATGTGATCCCAAGCACAACATCTCTTACAAGCACATAAGCACATTACATTGCTGGTATAGCACCACATTGTGCTGGTGGTACATTGATGATATATGATTTTTCTGTTTCCTGTATGAGCATGTTTCTGTTGTCATGTTCTGTTTTCAAGTTCTGAAAACAGCAAAAAAATAATAATAATACAAATATATATATATATGGTGAAGAGAGGATTCCCATGTGCACAGCCAGTAGAAAAATCAGGTGCTGGTCGGTTGCAGGATAAACATGAAATGAAAAATTAAAGGAACCACCGCAACACTGAAAATGACTTACTGATGTTTATTTGTGAACAACGCGTTTCGCGTGCAGCTTCATCAGGTTCTCTGTGAACCCGATGAAGCTGCACGCGAAACGCGTTGTTCACAAATAAACATCAGTAAGTCATTTTCAGTGTTGCGGTGGTTCCTTTAATTTTTCATATATATATATATATATATATATATATATACCGGTATATATATATAAAAAAAGTTGTGTAGCTGGTAAAAAGCTGAAAAGACCCATTCTAGTCTAGCCTTTTTAGAAGAACATTCCAGACGGTGAGCCAATCCCATCCGCTCTGTCTCCCCGAGCCGCTGCAATCACACTGGTGCCAACAAAGGTTTTTTTTCTTTTCCATAAACGACTTCTGTTCAATATAATATCACATTAAGCAACTCCCCCCCCCCCCCCCTCGTGCCCTAAACGACTTCTGTTCAATATAATATCACATTAAGCAACTCCCCCCCCCCCCCTCGTGGCCTAAATGACTTCTGTTCAATATAATATCACATTAAGCAACTCCCCCCCCCCCCTCGTGCCCTAAACGACTTCTGTTCAATATAATATCACATTAAGCAACTCCCCCCCCCCCCCTCGTGGCCTAAATGACTTCTGTTCAATATAATATCACATTAAGCAACTCCCCCCCCCCCCCCTCGTGGCCTAAATGACTTCTGTTCAATATAATATCACATTAAGCAACTCCCCCCCCCTCGTGCCCTAAACGACTTCTGTTCAATATAATATCACATTAAGCAACTCCCCCCCCCCCCCTCGTGGCCTAAATGACTTCTGTTCAATATAATATCACATTAAGCAACTCCCCCCCCCTCGTGCCCTAAACAACTTCTGTTCAATATAATATCACATTAAGCAACTCCCCCCCCCCTCGTGCCCTAAACGACTTCTGTTCAATATAATATCACATTAAGCAACTCCCCCCCCCCCCCCTCGTGGCCTAAATGACTTCTGTTCAATATAATATCACATTAAGCAACTCCCCCCCCCCCCCTCGTGGCCTAAATGACTTCTGTTCAATATAATATCACATTAAGCAACTCCCCCCCCCTCGTGCCCTAAACGACTTCTGTTCAATATAATATCACATTAAGCAACTCCCCCCCCCCCCCTCGTGGCCTAAATGACTTCTGTTCAATATAATATCACATTAAGCAACCCCCCCCCCCCTCGTGCCCTAAACGACTTCTGTTCAATATAATATCACATTAAGCAACTCCCCCCCCCTCGTGCCCTAAACGACTTCTGTTCAATATAATATCACATTAAGCAACTCCCCCCCCCCGCCCCCTCGTGCCCTAAACGACTTCTGTTCAATATAATATCACATTAAGCAACTCCCCCCCCCCCCCCTCCTGCCCTAAACGACTTCTGTTCAATATAATATCACATTAAGAAACTCCCCCCCCCCGCCCCCTCGTGCCCTAAACGACTTCTGTTCAATATAATATCACATTAAGCAACACCCCCCCCCCCCCCCCCTCGTGCCCTAAACAACTTCTGTTCAATATAATATCACATTAAGAAACTCCCCCCCCCCCCCCCCCTCGTGCCCTAAACAACTTCTGTTCAATATAATATCACATTAAGCAACTCCCCCCCCCCCCTCATGCCCTAAACGACTTCTGTTCAATATAATATCACATTAAGCAACTCCCCCCCCCCCCCCCTCGTGCCCTAAATGACTTCTGTTCAATATAATATCACATTAAGCAACTCCCCCCCCCCCCCCTCGTGCCCTAAACGACTTCTGTTCAATATAATATCACATTAAGCAACTCCCCCCCCCCTCGTGCCCTAAACGACTTCTGTTCAATATAATATCACATTAAGCAACTCCCCCCCCCTCCCTCGTGCCCTAAATGACTTCTGTTCAATATAATATCACATTAAGCAACTCCCCCCCCCCCCTCGTGCCCTAAACGACTTCTGTTCAATATAATATCACATTAAGCAACTCCCCCCCCCTCCCTCGTGCCCTAAACGACTTCTGTTCAATATAATATCACATTAAGCAACTCCCCCCCCTTTGGGCTCTCATTCCTCTGCAGTGAATGAACAGACTCCGGCATCCGGCTCCCTGCCTCCTTGGACAGCTGTCTCTCTGGCTGGAGGAGACGAGGGGGGTGGGACTGAAGAGAGGTGGTGCTGTGCTCAAGGATTGATCTTTATCCTTATAAGACTCAGGGAAAATAATCATAATAAAAAGATGCAGGTGCTCCATGCTCTTGAGAGGGTTCGAGATCATCACATGGAAGCAGGCATGCAATCTCTCTTGCGGGATTTATTTATATTTTTATATATTTTTATATTTTTATATATAAATTTTACCTGTCATGGCTAGTTGCAATAACAATACAAGGTTTTGACCATTTAGGTTTTCATCTGGGTACCAAATGAGGGAATGATCATCAACAAGCAGACACTTTATGAACTTGGCTGCAAGCTGTCACCCAATCTAAAGTGATGAGTGAATACAGGTAGGTGTCATCCAATCTAAAGTGATGAGTGAATACAGGTAGGTGGCAACAATGTAACAATGACAAGCCATCCTGCCATCATTAGGATGGGACATTGTGATACACTGTTGTCACCCACCTGTAGTCATTATTCACTGCAACTAGCCATGACAGAATAAAGGCTTTTCAACTCAAATTCTAGTCTTTTTTGGTTCCTGCTCCACATAAGAGTGCCTGAAGATTGTCTCCGTCCATGTGATGAATTTGGGGGGGGGGGGGGGGGGGGGGGGTTACGGTAACGCTTTAGAATACAGCCCGCAAATAAGCATGTAGTTATAGTATAACTACGGGGGGGGACACCCCGGCATTCCGAAATGTCGGCACTCCGAAATACTGGGTTAGGGTCTCGCCATTGCGAATGAACCCTAACCCTAACCTCTCCCACCCCCCATGCCTAAACCTAACCTCCTGCAGACCCTAACCCTAAACCTAACCTCTCCCACCCCCCACGCCTAAACCTAACCTCCCCCAGAACCTAACCCGGCCTAAACCTAACCTCTCCCACCCCTGTAGGCTAAATAACTCAAGATGCTATGTCGGAATGGCGGAACCTAATATCTTTCGCAATGGCGAAACCTTTTTTGGAGATAAAAAGGGCCGCCTCTCCGAAAGCATAGAAGTCAATGATCAGAATGCCGACACTTCAGAATGGCGAGAGGACCCCACAACGGGGTACAAGGAGTGTAGTTATAGTATAACTACGGGGTACAAGGAGTGAATTTAAACTTTAACTAGAGGGAAACAAGATCTGTACTTATAGTAGGCCTATAACTACGGGGTACAAGGAGTGTAGTTATAGTATAACTACGGGGTACAAGGAGTGAATTTAGACTTTAACTAGAGTCTAGTTACCTAGACTCTCTAGTTAGACTCTCTAGTAGTTACCTAGACTCTCACCCAACCGAGGGGTTGGGTGAGAGGAATTAGCTTCACGGTGAAGCGGGAGGTGGGAGGTGGGGTGCTGTCAGCGCCGCGGTGGGAAGGTGGAGAAGAAACACCAAGCTAGCTGGGCGGTGGGTCTGCTGCTGAGCCTGAACCCCGTTATCAAGCAACATCTGAGCTACCGAGCGCGGCCTGCCACCACAGCACATCACCCGCCCGTCTGCCAGTAAGAGAATAGGCTAAAGCCCGGGCCGCGAATTCACTCAGCCTGCCCAATGACAGCCCGCTGGAGAGGAAATAACTGCTTCAGATCAGTATCAGTCATATCAGGCGATAGACACTAAGGATCTTCACCTGCACAGACACAGATCATTATCAGTCATATCAGGCGATAGACACTAAGGATCTTCACCTGCACAGACACAGATCAGTATCAGTCATATCAGGTGATAGACACTAAGGATCTTCACCTGCACAGACACAGATCAGTATCAGTCATATCAGGCGATAGACACTAAGGATCTTCACCTGCACAGACACAGATCAGTATCAGTCATATCAGGTGATAGACACTAAGGATCTTCACCTGCACAGACACAGATCAGTATCAGTCATATCAGGTGATAGACACTAAGGATCTTCACCTGCACAGACACAGATCATTATCAGTCATATCAGGTGATAGACACTAAGGATCTTCACCTGCACAGACACAGATCATTATCAGTCATATCAGGTGATAGACACTAAGGATCTTCACCTGCACAGACGCCGTCACATTTTCTACCGCGCACAAAAAACTGGGGGGCCGTTAAGCCGCTTGGCTCGAGATGAGGTTTTTCATCAACCTAAGGACAAGCTGATTATAAAGTGCCACATGGAGGGCGATGGTTGGTTAAAAGTTGCATCTCTCACCCAAGTGGCAGATCCCATGATATAAGCAGCAAAAAAAAAAAAAAAAAAAGATTTGCAAGACGCCGGGTAAAATGACCAAAAGACAATAACATCTACTCCACACATAACGGCGGCCATTATATCTTGTGAGGAGCTGAATCATATTGATGCGGCACCACCTTTTCCTACTTCCTGGCAGCGAATTTCTGAGACATTAATCGATACGTGACAAGAATCACAGTCATTACAAACCCTGAAAAAATCGGCCTTCATACATTATTATATTTCAAGACGGGGCCTGAACACATTCATAATTTGTGTCAAAACCACCCTGTGGCGCAGCAGAAAATCAATTCGGCTGAGTGTATTCACAACAAACATTTGCTATTTCGGTATCGATTTGCTTACTATCTCCCCACTTGTCCGCCAGGTGAGAACTGACTAAATACTGGACACCACAGCACTCCGCCCAGTGTCGACAGTTCTTCTAATATCACTTGACATCTGTAGGCTTTTCTTGATGCATTCACTTTTTAAAAGCACGGCAGAGGCCAGGGAACCAATCACCATCTGCTCGGTGCCACATGATGAGATAAGGCTGAGTTGGCTTTAGAAAGCCTTCATCTTAACAGTCATCTTCACCATGTGTGTGACAGAGCCGACACTTCACAGAGCCAATCTCCTCGGTGTCAATACCTCGAAAGAGATGTCATCTTTCCCCCTGGGATTCACGTTAAGCTCCAGTTAAATTCTCCCTGGCCTTCACTTCGGGGCCGACCGCCCCACATCTAATTGTCCAACGACGTGTGAAGATGTAAGGAGAAGCGAGAGCCACGGTTAACTCTCTGCATTATGGCCAGGCCCGTAGAGTTTGAGAAATACCGAGGTCATTTTAGCGTGGCGTGGGGGGCCCAGGGGGGGCGGTGCCCACCCGTTTAGAACATTTTGTCCATTTTAAAGTAAAATGCTTCAATCTGGTGCACTTTGAGAGCAAAATTAAGAGGCTAGATCTATAAAGAACTACAGATTCATATCCTCTTTACTGTGCTGTTGCTTTAAAATGATACAAAAAATAAATGTCTCCCCATATAATATAATTTATATTCTCCATACAGGTCACATGGCAGAATACTGCTCAAGAGATTCAAGATTCAAGATTCAAGATTTTTATTGTCACTCCATGGTACAAGTACCACGTGTGAAATTCTTGTGCAGTGGACTCCGTTTACGACATAGTACAAATAGGCAACAAGCAATGAGTAATAGGCAATAAGAAATAGGCATCAATAAGCAATAAGACAAGTCGGTGGCTTATACGACAGTGGCATATTCATTGCACATAGGTGCACATGTCATGTGCATACGTTGGACGTGTTCAGACATTCCATATTCGACGTTTTATACATACATGTGCAAATAGCATGTACCTACCTTATTAAACATACACTTAAATTTACAATTAAACGTTAGGCACCTTATTAAACATACACTTAAATTTACAATTAAACGTTAGGCATCCGTAATAGTAGCAGCTGCAGTACGGTACGGTACGACTACTGCACTATTTTGTGCATATTAAGGAGTCTCGTGGCCTGCGGGAAGAAACTGTTCCTCAAGCGATTTGTGCGTGTTTTTGGAACCCTGTATCTCCTCCCTGAGGGTAGCAGGGAGAACAGGCTGTTGTGGGGATGGTTTGTGTCTTTGATGATCTTCAGGGACCTCCTGAGGCACCGCTGGTTGTACAGTTCGTGCAGTTCTGGCAGTTCACCTCCTGTTACGTGCTGGGCCGCGCGCCTCACCCTCCGTAGCGCTCTGCGGTCCATGGTGGTACAGTTCCCGTACCAGGCGGTGAAGCCGCCTGTCAGCAGGCTTTCAATGGTGCCTCTGTAGAAGTCCCCGAGGATTTCTTTCCTCAGCCCGAATTTCTTCAGGCGCCTGAGTCCGTGTAGTCGCTGTTGGGCCTTTTTGGCAACAGTGGCGGTGTGGCCGGCCCAGGTCAGGTCCTGGTGGATGTTGACTCCCAGGTACTTGAAGCTGTCCACCCTTTCCACCACTGTGCCGTTGATGGTGATTGGGGGGTGTGCGCCCCCCCCTCTCCTGTAGTCTACAATGATCTCCTTGCTCTTGGAGACGTTCAGAGAGAGGTGGTGGGGGGAGGGGGGAGGGGAGTTGGTGGAGGGTGGTGGTCGGGGGGGGGAGGAGGGATGGTGGTCGGGGGGGGAGGAAGGGTGGTGGGGGGACGGAGAGGGGGGGTGGTGAGGGGGGAGGGGAGGAGGGGGGGGGGGGGTGAGGGGAGGGAGGGAGGTGATGGGGGGGGGGGGAGAGTGGGAGAGGGGTGGGGGAGGGGAGGGGGGGGGGGGTGGATGGGAGGCGCTCTGGCAGAGGGGTCGAATCTAGCGTAGAACGCGTTGAGTTCATCCGGTAGGGTGGGTGACGTGCTGGGGTTCTGTCGTTTCACCTCTTTGAAGTCTGTAGCAGCATGGAGGCCTTTCCACAGGTGTCTGGGGTTGTTGGTGTCCAGTTTTGACTCCAGCTGCCTTCCGTAGTCTCTCTGTGCTTTTTTAATAGCGGTCCGGAGGGCATATTGTGCCTGCTTGTATTGATCTGGTGTGCCTGAACCGTAGGCGGTGGTCCTGGCGTGCAGGGCAGCCTTGACCTCGCTGTTGATCCAGGGTTTCTGGTTGGGCATTATTTTGACTTTCTTTGTCGGGACTATGTCGTCGGTACACTTCTTAATGAAGCATGACACCGTCTCTGCGTACGCGCCCAGGTCTCCTGCCACTCTGAACTCCTCCCATGCTACTTGGTCAAAACAGTCCCTCAGGATGTCGTCTGATTGGTCTGACCAGCAGTGGGCGGTTCGGAATGCTGGGGGCTGTTTTTTCAGTTTGTGTTGATACCTGGGCAACAGCAGAATGGAGGCGTGATCTGATTTGCCAAAGGGTGGACGGGGTACGGCCTTGTAGCTGTGGCGGATATTTGTATAACATTTATCCAGTGTGTTATTGCCTCGAGTGGGGAAGTGAACATGCTGGTGCAATTAAATGCAATGGCCCATCTACACAAACATCACTTACAGGGGAGTTACTTACCCATTCACTTCAATAGAACTGTCCCCAAAGTCTAGCCCCAATGCAAAATTTGAACGTTGTGGTGAGTTATGTCTCTTCCTTCTATATAGCACACAGAGAGGAAGCAAATTGTTGCATTTCTGATCAACTGTCATATATCATGTTATTTATGAGGGCTTTAAAACATCAATGACAGATGAATAGATCTGGGGGCCGGGGGGTATTTAAAAAAAAAAAATTTTTTTGAAAATACCGAGGTCATGACCTCGGTGTCCTCAATGGTAGCTACGGCGGGCCTGATTATGGTCAACCTTTTCTGCCTTCGCTTTCCAAAACTGAAATAAAGGAGACACAGCTTGTGCTCTTGTTCATCTGAATGGAAAATAATGTTTTTGCTGATTTCATGTTCCCCTACTACTTGTCATTGCACATAGTAAATCATTAGATCTTAAACTGAAAATCTCATTGGAATTCTCAATGGATTCTATTGCGTTTGAAACTGGAGTTTCTGCTCAGCAGGCCAAAGCATGGGTGATCTTTAGAGCTGACAGACAGTTAGCACCGCATGGGTTTCTACACGGCCCCGTCATTAAAAGGACATTATCCCGGATCGAAACGATGAAGTCACACAGTTGTAAATTGGTCTGTGTGGAACGTGACGCACGTACTGCTGCAGAACGAGGAAAATCTGACCAAAAAGTTGAGAGGATGGAGAGACGGTATGGTGCCTGAGCACCGACTTAGTTTAAGTGCACCATGTTTACCGGCCTAGCTAGGTGTCCAGTGTCCAGCTGGCCTCAACATACCAGATAGGCTCCCTTTTTGTGCACAGACCGTGTCAAATCAGCCCAGTGCAGCATAGCCAATTCCTGCTAAATTGGGAGAAAGATTGAGAAATTTCTCCTTATTGAATATATGGATCAGGTGCCAGGTTAAATATAGTCAGACAAGCCTACAAACTGCCCCCTTAGATACAATTTAGAGGTCCTGGATTGAAAGATGAGCCGGGAATGACCAATTTTATCTCTAGAAATTGCATGGGAATTTACTCCAGCTCCTAAGGTAAGCGATGTGGAAAATGCTGACAGTTTGGGAAAATTTACAACCGCCTGGCCTTCACCTCGGCCTCCTCCACAGCAGTGGGTTTGGAGAGCATCGGCCGCATTTTCTCTAAATCACTTTACCCGCAGGCCATCATGCCCTTGCAAAAAGCCTGTTATGGCCGCTATAAGCTTACTCTCTATCACACTCGCGCAATAACAGGTCGGGCAATTGCATCCGAGTGGAGTGGTGTCGTCGCCCTGCAGGGGGCTTGGTTGAAATTGAATTAAAACGCTGTAGGAAGGGGAGAGAAGTGCACGCAGCCCGCGATGCTGACTGGGCGCTCTGCTTTGTTTACTGATGTGGGAGGCAGGCGCGGACTGCATAATCGGGCACGTCGGGCAAATGCCCGGTGGCCTGGCCTGCCCAAGCCCAAATTGGGCTTCAAACGGCCCAAATTTTTCACACGCACGTCGGCCCGTATCGGCCTGGCCTGCTTGGTATCTAATGCCCGGCCTGAATTATGATCCCAGTCCACCCCTGGTGGGAGGTGATCATCCTCGTCGCCGGTGAGGTATCTTCTCACCCCCCATGAGATTTAATTAGACCGTGACGTATGTATGTATGTATGTATGTATGTATGTATGTATGTATGTATGTATGTATGTATGTATGTGTGTCCTGGTGGGTTGATTTACACGGTGCGGCGCCGCTGGTCACAGGCGGTGGCAGCCAATCATCACGCCAAAATAATGTGATTGAATGTCAGCGGGTGGGCTTGCTGCTGGCTGCTTCCCCTCAAAGTCAATATAGATTGATGCCCAAAGGACAAGGTTCATGGCCCAGGCATGAACAATAAGATCATAATAAACCAAATGTGTGAGAAGGAAGGAAGGTGAAAACCGCATCAAGCCGAGGAAAATAAACATCCATTCTTTGTTTTAATGTAGAAATTTGACACGGCTGCATGTTTGTGTTAGTTATTTATTCCTACTTTAATCATTTACACTGTAAAAGGTCAGTGAGGTCTGCTGGTCTGAACGTCTCCATTGCACTGTTTGTACCCAGCCCAGTCTGAAAGTCTCCATTACACTGTTTGTACCCAGCCCAGTCACCAGAATAAAAGGTTGGCATGTTACATTTTTGAAAACCAAGTCAAGTCAAGTCAAGTCAAATTTTATTTATATAGCACCTTTCATACACAAAGGCAATTCAAGGTGCTTTACAAAAAAATAATCGAAAAAACAAGCAGCAACCACTGATACGTTGAATCTCAACATTTGTGAACCAAAAATTCTTTGCATAGCAACATTTCTAGGTGCGTGTATAGCCTTTTAGTTATAGCCTAGATCTCTATGGGTCATGTAAATAACAACAGCCTGGTGGCCAATAAAGGCATTGTGGTCGGGGGTGGCGGAGGGCGGAAGCCTTCGCCTCTGGCATCGGGATTCGTGTCCTAGCGTGTTCAAAGTCAATATCAACCGTAAATCACATTTTATTTTCTGTTATTTAACTCTAACCAAGTTGGAGTTGACTAACCATAACCCAAGGTTGAATTTGCAGAACTTTTTTTTTCAGATTCCCACCTTAATTTTCTCCCTAATTGTAGAGAGACAGCTCCACCCTCTGCCGATCTGGGGAGAGCCGTAGACTAGCACCATGCTTCCTCCGACACATGTGCAGTTGCCAGCCGCTTCTTTTTCACCTGACAGCGGGGCGCTTCACCGGCAGGACATGGCACGTGGGAGGATCACGCTATTCCCACCAGGTCCCTTCTGCCCCCAACAGGCACCACGACCGACCAGAGGAGGCGCTCGTGCAGTGACCAGGACACATACCCTTAATCCAGCTTGCCACCCGCAGACACAGCCAATCGTGCCTGTATAGATGCCCGACCAAGCCGGGGGTAACACGGGGGTGCGAACCTGCGACTCTCGTGTTGGTAGGCAGGGAATGTAGCGCTACACTACCCGGACGCCCTATTTGCATAACATTTTCAAATTAACTGACACTTTCAAATTTAAGTTGGAAATGTTCCTGTAGAGTTCTTGTTGAAATGTTGATATGCAACATATTTTTGGTTCAGAATCACAAACTGTATAATTTGGGTACAAAGCTGAGACTCCTGTGAATCCAAAGAGCCCAATCACATTGTGTGATGAATGGTCTCATAGTAACCATTTCAAAATGTGATGATACAAGTTTTTTTTACTTTTTTTACTTTATACTGTAGCCTATAAAATGACCTATTGTGAGCTCTAGGATAATCACAGCCTTGTTAAATAAACTCTCTAGTCTAGACCCAGAATGTAGATAAAAATGTATGTGATTTCTTAGGTACATTGAAGTGTGTTTTTCTGCGCCATTTTCAGAAAATCGTGCTCGTCACCCAATCGTCAAACATTGTCAAAATCGCACAAATCTCCAATTCTCAATCGTTGATACACAGCATCACGTCCCCACGTACTGTACATTCTACTTTATTATACTTTACTCTACTTACTCTACTTTATTTTAGTTTACTCTATTGCATTTTACTGCATTTTACTTATTGTACTGACTGTTTAAGTTTAGGGAGATACTGTGTTATGCTATGTGTGTTCTGAGTGCGAGCTGCTGTAACTTGTCCCAATTTCCCCCCGGCCCCGGGGATCATTAAAGTCTTTCTGATTCTGATTCTGATTTTTCCTCCTAGTAAAGGCACAGACCAGTAAAGAGGATATTAATGTGATGTGTGTAGTTCAGAGATCTAGCCTCTTTATTTTGCTCTCAAAGTGCACCAGATTGATTCATTTTTACTTTAAAATGTAAAAAATGTCCTCCCAGGGGGGCATGCCCCCGGACCCCCCTAGGGGGTCTGCGGGGCGGGATATTCTGATTGTGGGCTGAGCCCCCCCAAAAGGTATAATCCTAAAAACTGCCCCTGACAAACGAGATTCAACAAATCTGTGGTTTCTCAAAATTTTATTTTATTCAGATTTCGAATTGGTTCAGTAAGCAAAAAATAAAATAAAATAAATATTTTTTTCCACATCAGTGCTCTCAAAACAGTGTAGCTATTTTTGACCAAGCAGGTATCAGGAAAACGCCATCCGCTAAGCAACAACACACAATCAATTTGACACTGAACACATGGCTGCCTGCAAAGGGAAGCATACCATATAGATACCATATAGCCTGGTGCCATATAGCCTGTTGCCATATAGCCTGGTGCCATATAGCCTGGTGCATGCGGGTGCAAACAAAGAATTATGACATTGTAAGGACAGTGACAGGCAGAGAGAAAATACAAGAGAAGAAAGAATGAAGACTACAAGCAGAAAGGGAAATGCTTCTAAAAATACAGACTATGAGGATGTTCACTACATTTGTCTTAGTGGGACCCGGCCATGCAGTGTGAGGATAAGCTGCATTTAAATGAGATGAGTTCATTTGGTTTGAGAGCGCGCGCGTGTGGAAAATGAGACACAGAGGAGCACCTCGAGAGAGGAGACGCAAACAAGAGAATTGAAGGAGTGAATTCATCAGGGTTTCCACGCCTTCTTAAACAGCAAATTCAAGGACTTTCCAGGCCCAATTACCTCAAATCAAGGACCCAACAAGGCAGAGTTTGAGACACGGATCAAGGTTAATTACTGTTACAACACTGAGCATTTTCATAATGAGAAGTGGCTTTACAGCAGCCAGCAAACAACTAAAACGAGAGGCTTGGATGTGAGAACACTTCTCAACTGTGCGGCTTTACATGTTAACTAAAACAAAAACAAAAGAAAATCAAAATAACTTTCTATTCTTAAAAAATGGAAATACCCTCAATACAGGTTTGGAAGAGGGAGATGGCGGCCTGTGTGGCGCTAGAGCGCCTGACTTATATAAGTAGAGGAAGGGCAGAAGATTTTGAGAGGGTGTGGGACCCTCTTATATCATTCTTAGCTCGTTGATGTGCAGTTTTGTTTTTTATTTTATTTTTTATTTTATTTTCTTGTCTTTGTTTAGTTTTGTGCTATTTATTATTGTTTTGATTAGTTTAGTTTTGTCTTAATATAATTATGTAATATGTGAATTTGATTTGATCACTATTGTCTGTATGTATGTGTAATATATGTGGGGAGAAAAAATGTGAAACTGAATAAAAATATTGTGAAAAAACAACAACTTTCTATTCTTGCACAAAATTTATAAATTCAAGCACTTTCCAATTGGCTATTTTACAGATGCAGCAATCTCCAATTGGCATCTGGGCCATGACAGGCAGGGACCTGGTCAAGATGCTTGGCAAACATAACTTAATATACTTTAACTCAACTTAAACCAATACGCCTATTTCACATGCGCCAAATCAGCCATTTTGTGTCTAAAAGCTAGGAAGTAAAGCAGGTGTGCAAGTAAGACATTGATTAGAGCCCCGGACGTTCAGGCTTCAACCTTGCAAGCAGCCAACTGGAAGCCTGAACGTCCGGGGCTCTAATCTCAATGTCTTGCACCTGCTTTACTTCCTAGCTTTTAGACACAAAATGGCTGATTTGGTGCATGTGAAATAGGCTTAATAAACAGCAGATATCATTAGTTTCTCTAAAGCAATGTCCCTTATCGTGTAGAGTGGAGTTCTTTGGTAAGTCAGCCGGCTTGCAGCAGAAAGGCCTTCAGCTTGGAGCACCAACTGAAGAGATCGCTGCCAGTGTATTTTCAAAAACTTTTTTTCCTCTCCAATTCACAAACGTTCACAGATTTGGAGGAGCTGTGGGAACCCGGATTCATATTTACCTGTGCGAAAGAACAATTCAAACGCACCTCCATCATCCTGAGGACACAAGCTGAGGCCGCGGCACGGAGCTTCAACAGGGAGGTTTGCCATCAGCAGTCATCTCCCACACTCACAGCTGGCTGATAAGGCACACTTTCATCACTTTTTCCATTGTATTGTAGGTCATGACTGTCCAGTCAATCACTGGCAGGGAGGTTTAGAGGCACCCTGCAAAACGCCCCCTCATCTCAACATGAAGGAACTGAGAAAATATATATAATTTATATAATAGAATATATAAAAAGATATTTAATCATAATGAATTCTTCAGCTTGGCTTGGCATTTCTCTACACAGGGGAAACAATATGAGGAGTCAATAACAATAAAGTTTGTTAAGTTTGTGCTGAAATGATAATTCTGGTATCCAATAAAAAAAAACAGGTCTACACAAACACTATAACTGGGACACTGGAGGCCACATCTGTGTGTTTGTGCAGCAGGAAAACACAGCTGATGAGAAGTGTGGCGCTCCAAATATGAACTTCTATACAATTGGACGTCTCTTTGTAGACATAGACGGTATAAACGGGTGAGTTATTAGCAGTGGGCTAGCTCGTAGCTCCGTTTATGAAGCCAATGTGGACGTAACTTAAACAACCTGCATTCTTTCGAATGGCCTGCAGGGGAGGGACTGCACTGGCTGCAAAGGAAGTCTGATTATGGAAGTGAATGGGGAAAATGACCATACTTCTCACTTGATTTATGGCCCCAGTAAACACTTTCCAAATGAAATGGCCTCAAACGCCAGTTTCAAGTCTTCTTCAAGACAGCAGGATGTTCATTTTGTAAATTTGGTCGCATTTAGGCTGCTTTCTCACTGGGAAAGATTTTCGATTTACATATTGTGTACTTTTTTTACTACTGTATTAATGTAAATTTGTAACGCTTTTATGTATTCTTGATCCGAAATAAACCAAACCAAACCAAAGATTGCTTTCATTCCGTTCTGTTCCGCACCCGGGAACGATTGCCCCCCCCCACCCCACCCCGTCATCTTTCACATTTCACATTTCTTCTGCACTCGGAAAAGGAACAGAGTGCACTTGCGTCATCAAATATGCCTGGGGTTTATCCTCGCCCGTGTGTCGTCTATGAGGTTCGGAACAGTTGGCTTTCACACTCGCAAGTGTTCTGTGCCCGGGCACGCCGAAGCGCTCCCCAGACCACCTTTTCAAGTGGATCCCGTCACTGTTGAGTTAAACTCACTCACTGCACCAGCAGACTACACTTCCCAAAATGCAGCAGCAAAATGGCCACTCATTAGCTGAGTGAGAGCACCAGAGCAAGCAATCACACCAACTCATCAGCTCAGTCAAATCACCTGTGTGCAGGTGTCTCAGCAGAATCACTCTGCACTTCAAGAGAGACACAGCCACACAGAAGAGAGGACTGTTCAGCTCAATTCAACTCAACTCATGAAGACGCTACTGGTACTGTATGAATGAAATTAATGAATGAAATTAATAATGATAAGAAATGTTTGATTTGTCATTGAAATTATAAATAGTTTAAAAATGAAATGAATGAAATGATAAGCAGGATTCAATTGGAGTGCTTAAGTTGTTTGGATTATTTTTCTCTGATTGAATAAATTTAACTTGTAAATTTCTGCTTGTTTTGAAGGTTTTCAACCTGATTGAAAAAGATTCATCTTGATTCATTCCCCCAACAAAGAAAAATAAAAGTTGGAAAGTGGAAAAGAGTTGTCCCATTGCATTCTTCATGGTTGACCAGGCCAATTTCAAGTTTGGGCAGGAGCTGCACAAAACAAACCTATGATAACTTGACAGTTGAAAACCACGCGGAGCAGGCTGGACTGAAGATAAAAGGCTTCAAAACCAGAAATAAGCTGTGGAAGCAAGACGAACTAAAGATGGCTGAAGATGTCCTGGGGAAGACGGTCAAAGAACTCAAGCAGAAGAGGACCACTGAAAAAAGCAGCTTCACTCGACAAGCCAACTTTATTTCAAGGGGGGCAAGCAGCATGCTTCAAGTGGAACTAAAGGAGGAATTCACAAAACTTTCAGACGAGTTCAGAAAAATACTGGATGCCAATGAAGACTACAGGATTGGACTGGAGGCTGACATTAAGAAGGAGGATGAAGAGGCAGATCTTGATGAGCAGCAAGAAGCGGACCTTGAAAGAGCTGGAAGAGAAGCTGAAGCGAAGCTGGAAGAAATAAAAGACATTGTGCAAACCAACCTGTGGTCAAGATATGGCAAGAATGAACTGGAAACAGCAATCCTTGAGGCGGAGAAAGCCAATGACAAAGCCAGCGACTTTCCTGTGGAAAGTGCTAATCTAGAGGGCTATGAAGTTCACCTCACTCTATTAGATGAGAGGATAAGTGAGACCATATCAGAAATGTCCATATGGGAGAGATGGATCCCTGTGACAGCAAAAGATGAATTGGAGCGGAGAGTAAAGGAACTAAGAGCATCCAACAACAGGCTCAAATTAAGGAAAGCTGAATTTGCCACATCACGGAGGCTCGCTGAGCAAGGCACAGGTGTGAGACTACCTTCCCAACCAACAACACCAATTGTAAGGATCAGACCAACCACTCTACCCATATTCAACGGAAGCAAGAGAGAGTACCACAGATGGAAAAAAGACTGGGAAAGCCTGCAAAGGCAGGGGGAACCCTCTGGGTCACCTGAGGTAAGAAAGATTCAACTCTTGGAGAGTGTGAATGATGACATCTCGAAGGAACTCAGACTTTCATCTTACACTACTGCAACTGACATGTTTAGAGTCCTGGAAAACAGATATGGCAACAAATCAACCATCACTGTAGAAATCCTTGAAGAACTTGAGAAGATGCCTTATGTGAGGGGGAACCAGCCAAGAAAGGTCATTGACATGATTCAGTTTGTGGAGAAGGCCCTGGGAGATCTGACAGAGTTGGGAAACTCAGGAGCCATAAAGAACCCACTGGTAATCAAATCCATTGAAAGCAAGTTACCTGACTTTATCAAAAGAGACTGGTTAATGTTCATGATTGAGCCCAGAAACAACGTCACAGCAGATAGCCACTTTGATATGCTCTTGAAGTTTCTGAAGAATCAGGAAGAAATACTGGAGAGACTCGAACAGCTAAGAATTGTGGACAAGCTGGACAAGCCGGAAAAGAAGTATGAGAGAAAGTTTGCTTCAACAAGAACCACAAAGAAGGAACTTGATGATGTATGTGGTGTCTGTGGTGATCGTGGACACAGTAACAAAATATTCTTCTGCAGGAAGTTCAAAGGATTCAAGCTACCCGAGAAGAGAACTGCTTTGAAAAAGCTGGGAGCATGCAGGAAATGTTTAGGATGTCATGATGAAGATGGCTACTGCAGAGACACTTTCCTATGCAGGAATACAGACTGCAAGAGGGGAGGCGGTGCCTCAGACCACCATTTTTTCCTCTGCCCAAAAGGAGAAGTCAGAAGAGGTGAAGAGGGAAAAGGTGGAAGAGACGGCAGAGGCAAAGGCAAGTTTACAGAGGAACAAGAGGAGTTCTTATCACAACTTTCCCCAGAAAAAGCAGATCAGTGCAGAAAGGCATTCACCAACAAAACCTCAGTTACACTCAAGACAGCAAGCCAGTCTGAACTACTGAAGCGAAATGGGCTGATTGAACTTCCTGTCATCATGATGCTGATGCAGGTCACTGCAAATGCAGGTCAGAAAATCGGAACATTAATTGACCTAGCATCAGACACAAACTACATAACCCACAAAGCTGCTGAAAGACTGAGCTTGAGAAGTGAGAAGGTCACCCTAGTCGTGCATGGGGTTGGTGGAATGACCATGCAGGTGAACACAAGAAGGTATCTCCTAAAGGTCAGAGTCAAGACTCCTAAAGGGACAGAGAGAGCCCATCAACTGGTCTGCTATGGCTTGGATGAAATTGCTAGAGTACATCAAGAAATTGAACCTGAGAAACTGCAAAAACTATTTCCAGAGGTCAAAACTGAAGAGTTGAAAAGGCCAGCAGAGGTTGAGTTACTCATTAGTCACCGGGAGGGAAGACTGGCACCCCAAAGGGTAAAGGTCATTGGAGACCTGGTCTTGTGGGAGAGTCCTTTGGGGAAGACAGTGGGCGGAGCACATCCTGACTTGCTCGAAGAAGTGGAGGTGGCAGCTTACGAGTCAAGGACACACTTTGCTCGCTCCATGAGGACAGCTGCTGTCAGGTATCAGGAAATCACAGGTCCAACAACCGAGGCAACCCGGCTACAGAGAGAGGATGTGGCTCAGACCAAATTTACAGCTGCCAGTAACCGTGAGTTCCTTGAGTGGTGGCACTGGGACAGCATCAGAGCTGCATGTGAGCCAAGATGTGGAGGATGTCGATGTGGAAACTGTCCACCAGGAGGAAAAGAAATGACCCTGGCAGAGGAGAGGGAGTTTGAGATCATTAAAGGAGGCCTCACCTACAAGGAGGAGGATGCTCACACACTATCTCCACACTGGGATGCAAAGTATCCTTGGACTGAAGATCCAGCCACTCTCCCCAACAACAAAAATGCTGTGCAGGCTTGTTTCTTAAGGATGGAAAAGCAACTAAGCAGAGAGCCAGACTGGAAAGTCGCATATGCAACCCAGATCCATGAAATGGTCGAACGAGGCGCAGCCATAAAGCTCACAAATGAAGTCAAGGACAAGTGGGACGGACCAGTGTGGTACGTAAGCCACCTGGTGGCGCCAAACCCTCATTCAGTGACAACACCAGTTCGTATTGTCTGGAATAGCAGCCAGAAATACAAAGGTGTGAGCATGAATGATCTTCTTCTGAAGGGACCAGATGTTCTCAACCCTATTAGAGCTGTTCTTCTAAGGTTCAGAGAAGGTGTGCATGCAGCTCTAGGAGACATAAAGAAAATGTACAACTCTGTATGGCTGGAAGAACGAGAGATGCATCTGCACAGATTCCTCTGGAGAGACAGCCCAGAAGAGGAGATCAGTGAATATGCAATCACCAGAGTCAACATCGGGGACAAACCTGCTGGTTGCATTGCTCAGTTGGCTATGAGGGAAACGGCTAGCCTGCCCAACTTTGTTCATTTGGAGGATGAACGCAGAGTCATTGAAGAGGACAGTTATGTGGATGACCTGTTAACCTCCCACAATGAGCTGAAAAAGCTTGACAACATCACAGCAAGAGTTGAAGAAATTTTGAAAGCTGGAGGTTTCTTCCTCAAACCATGGGTCCGGTCAGGGCAAAGTGGGAGGAAAGGAACTGAACCAGATGTCCTAAAGCAGGAGGGAGGGAAGACCTTAATTCTTCCAAATCAAATGAGAGAAGGAGACAACAAAGCTCTGGGCATTGGCTACCAGGTGGACGAAGACAAGCTGTACATGCTAACCTCAGTGAACTTTTCCAAAAGGAAGAAGAAGATGCGAGTTGGCAAAGATCTTCTCGAAGAAGAGGTGAGAACTGAGACACCAGACCCACTGACTAGGAGGGCTCTCTTAAGTCAAGTAGCTGGACTGTACGACCCAATTGGCCTAGTTGCACCGGTCAAACAGAAGGGAGCCATTCTTGTTAGAAAAGCATTCCAAGAAGGAGGGGGTGGCAAGTTGACCCAAGAAACCTGGGACCAACCTCTCTCAGAAAGCCTCAGAGAAGCTTTTTGAAGAATATGTGCAGCTTGGACAGGTGAAATTCCACAGGAGCCTCACTCCAGCTGACTGGAAAGGAAACCCTTGGGGCATCACATTCTCAGATGGAAGTGACAAAACCTATGGAGCTGTGATGTACTTAAGGTGGGAGACAAGTCAATGCATTGAAGTTCGATTTGTGGAATCAAAAGGCAAGCTGACACCCCTGGATCAAAAGGGAGAGGCTGTAAAAGCGGAAATCTGTGGCGCAGTCTTTGCAGCCAGGATCAGAAAGTATGTGGAAAAGCATGCTCGAATGAAGATCGAGAGATGGTTCCATCTACTGGACAGTCAAACAGTCCTGGGGGCCATTCAAAGAGAAAATTATGGGTACCAAACCTTCTTTGCAAACAGAGTAGGTGAAATCCAGAAGGCTGGACCAGTGCAAGACTGGTGGTGGATCCGTGTAGAGCTGAACATAGCTGACATCATAACGAGAGGAGGCACTCCAGAAGATGTGAATGAACATTCCACATGGCAAAATGGACCAGAGTTCCTGAAGTGGCCAGTGGAGGAGTGGCCTATGAAATCAGCTGGGCAAGTTGCGGCCCAGGCCAGGGAGAGTGTAAACAAACTCCAAAGGAAGGCATTCTCAGCTGCATTAACAAGATCTCAAGCTGGAATGAATCAGCAGAAAGAAGACCTACTGGCCACTCAGGAAAGTCCTTGTCAAGAGGTAAAAGCAACTCTGCAAAGAAGGAAGCCCACTAGCTGGGTTGGAAATCTGGTGGAGGTAAGAAGATTCAGTGGCCTGTCCAAACTGGTGAGAGTTGTGGCCTGGATTTGTCGAGCTGCCAAGCAGTGGCTGGGGAGGAGGTCAAGCCCAAGGCGGTCGAAGTGGGAGGAAACACCCAAGCGGGCTGGGTTGACTGGCAGGGAGCTTGAAGATGCACTTGAGGAGATCTTCCTCGCAGCTCAAGAAGGTATAGCTTTTCCAGACACAACTCTTAGTAGATTGACAGTATACAAAGACGTGAACTCTGGACTCCTAGTTTGTGGAGGCAGAATCCAGATGTTCAACGAAGATAAGACTGCAGTGCCAGTCTTACCGTTTGAAGCATGGGTGTCTACATTGTTGGCACAAGAATCCCATGAAGCTAACCATGAGGGGGTAGCAGGAACCCTTCTCCGGATGAGGAAAACAGCTTGGGTGATAAAAGGTCGGAGAATTGTCGTTCTATCATCTGCTACATGCCATCTGGTCTGCTTAGAACACTGCAGAGCTAAAACTAAGGAATTCAAAGCATGAACTGTATTATCCTCACTCCTTTATTAACATACAGTATCAGCATTGATTGGATGACATCAGTATAGATTTCCTTAATGTTAATGCACCATTTTTCTTTTTAAATAAAATAAAGATTGTTCACAAGTCCCAAAACTCAAGTCCAAGTCAAGTCTCAAGTCTTTGAGGACGAGTCTCAAGTCTCAAGTCTCTGTGAGTGTGACTTAAGTGCGACTCAAGTCCAAGTCCCAAGTCCCCATCTCTCATTTGACGTAGCGAACGCTGCAAATCCGACTTCTATTCTTGAATCAAAACAATCAACAAGTCGGGGGTTCGTGCACAAACTCATCCTGATCCCATTCAGCGGCAAAGTGCCTCATCAACACGTCAATGAAAAGATCATTTATTATTCGTAACGGCAGAGGCCAAATCCAGAGAGACCCAGTAGAAGATTAGAGGCATGGTGTGATTGATCTCCAACCAGAGGACGTCTAGTACATTTGTCTTAGCGGCTTGCTGCTCCGGAGGGTGGATGAGACAAGACAGTAGTGATGGAGTGCGATCAGGACGGGGCACAGAGCCCGTGGATGCATGTGACAGAAGGGGTATCATGGTGTGAAACCCTCCTTGAAAGGCTCGGGCGGTTGTTGTTGCTGTTGCTGTTGTTGTTGTTGTTGTTGTTGTTGTGGTTGTTGTGGGGGATTAAAGCAGTCTCATAATGGCCTGTGGGATCTGCTCGGCTGCAGGGTGACAGCCGTCAAATTGGGTGACAGGTGGAGAAGAAGTGCAACAAGAACACAGCACTCAATCTATACTGTCGCCAATCACAACAGCACAGATCTATAGACACACTGCATGAAATAGGCCACGCCCATCACGGGGGAAAAGCTCCGTTCATTTCCACACACCAGCATCATTTTCCTTGAATTAAACATAGCTAAAAGCTGTCGTGTGGTGGGGCTGCGCAGACAACAAATGTAAAAAAACGCCAGAAACAAGGAAGCCATTGGGAATTGGCGAGAAGAAAAACGTGGCTCTAGCTGTCAAGGAAGTAAGTTGGAGTGTTCATCTTCCGTATATACGATCTTTTTGTGCAACAAGCAACCATGCAGGCGACACAGGAGAACGCCCGGATTGGAGGGGGGATTTCTGTTTTCCCCCGTCTTGGGCGTGGCTTCTGAATGACGACGCGTTACGCAGTGTCTCTATGGACTGTGGAATGTCAAAAAGGAACGAAAAAACAACAGACAAGTATAGGCCGTGTCTAGGTAGAGCAGGGGTGCCCAATACGTCGATCGCGATCGACCGGTCGATCGCGAAGGTAGTATGGTCGATCGCATGGCATTGAGGGGAAGAAAAAGAAATTTTTTTTTTTTTTTTTTTTTTACTGTTTTTCCACTGTTTCCACTGTTTTTCCACTGTTTTTCCACTGTTTCCACTGTTTTTCCACTGTTTTTCCACTGTTCCACTGTTTTCCACTGTATACTCAGTGTATATATATATAAATAAATATGTTTGGTAGATCACTTTGACTTGGTCATTTTAAAAGTAGCTCCCAAGCTGAAAAAGTGTGGGCACCCCTGAGGTAGAGCGTCCTCATTTTGAAGATCTCAAATCCGACATTAGTCGCCATTGAACTTTTGTGCATAATCCCATAAAAGCTACACTCTCTATTGGCACTCACACCTCTTCCTACAGCAGCACCTGCCTCCTTTTCTGTTCTTGTTTTGGGGGATTATTTTTTCCCACAGGAGCTGCTACTTTACATCCTCAATAGCTATTCCATACAGGATCCACAGTTGCCATGGCGATATATCTGTGGCAGCAAAGGGAAAAAAGAGGGCAAAAAAAAGGAAAAAGTATCCTGAGTTGACAGAGAAATAACTGGTTGCATTTTATTCGGGCAGCTGATTCTCTCTCAGCGGTGTGAGACGCGGTGAAGGAGCTGGTGTGTTTGTGTTTGAAAGGTAATAAATTACAGACGGTCAGGGAAATGAGACCAAACGTATATCCTCCCTCTGACATCTCTCAGCCTCTTTCTCAGGATTCAGGAAGGTGCTGAGACAAATCCCATAATCCTAATTAAGTATTTCCTCCTATTGCGCTGTGCAAAACACCCGGGCTGTTTACACGGCTAAAGCCCTCATCCATTCCGTTCCCATGCTCCGTGAAAACATGCAGTTTTTTCGGCTAATCTCCTCTGCTGCAACGCTGAAGAGTGTCATCGCAGAAGGCGCGAGACGATATAATTGGGACAACAAATGAAATCACTTTTGGGGGGGAGAGGTTGAAAAAGTTTAATTGTAAGTATTGCGTAAACAGGGCACATGCTCAACTTTCCAACCTCCATTCGGGGGTGAGAAAAATTCCAAAGGGAAAAGAAAATGCTTCAGACCGGAAGGAAGTTGGATGGTATTTTATTCGACCAATCACGAATCTCGAAAATATAATGGAGGCAGGAAGTCTGGGGGCAAAAGCGTAGCACCACATCATCCGGCAGAAACACACTTCATCCGGCGGATGACGCTGGGAACGGAAAAAAATTAAAATAAAATCTGCTCTGAAACAGGGCGTCATAGTAACGTAAATGAATGTGATGCGCGTTATGTACCTACAAAAATAAAATGAACACCATATAAAACCAGGTGATTCATTGGGTACAATGAGCGGATATCTTGTCTTCTTTTGATCGGATATCCTGCCTTATTTTTTGACAAACTTTGAGACCTGCCGAAGTCCAGACGGATATGTGGGAGCATTTGCAAACTGTGGGAGCCAACTGTCTTGAGAGACTAAATGCACTCAGGATTCCAAGGTCATGTGTTCCATACAAAACAACGCATGCACTTAACATAAATCAGTAAGATATTTAAATTCCTCTTCAAATTAAGTTTCATTCCAAAAGCCGATCATGTGCTACCTTCTCTTACAAAATGATTCCCTGATAAAAGTCACGATGGGATATTTTAAGATATTAGCCACCTTTAGATATCTCCTTACAAAACACGTTAACATGTTATGTGATCATTATTTTGTGCCTTTTGAAATGCTGAGCAGTGAGCGATGTGGAATGAGATGCATCAAATGGACTTGGCACGGGCCCAGAGGCAGATCTCAGGGAGCCGAGCCAAAACCAAAATAACTCAATTACCCGACCTGCGTTCTGTCTTCATTATAAGCAGAACACTTGTCAGAGCCGCACGCAGCCTGACTCCACTACTTGCGTGACTACCTGATCCAGTCCTAACTGTCTCAAACCCCAATCAGATGGCTGTCACTTTGCATGCTAAACTGTGGGTTTGAACCCTGCAGGGGGCGGACCTGCGCCAGCACGGCTTCTAACGAGGCGTGTGGCGCTGAGGGCATTTCAAGTTCTTGTAATCCCACCCATATTTTAGGATTAGACACAAGGAATCTGATCCCCGATCATCGCTGGGCCACATTGACAGCACGGGTTTAGAATCACAAACCTTTCAACTATTCGCCTTTTTCACAGCAGCCATTTGTGTCTCTTTTTTTTTGTAAATAGTTTTTATTTATTTACACACATAGACAGCATAAACATTATTTGTACTTTCACTTATACAATATTTCCTATTTCCAGGCCTGTAATAAATGAACATACTTGGTTCCGTGATATATTCACAGCAAAAAATAAATAAAATAATTAAAGCAATATAATATAATATAGCCACATCACAGCGTCCCAGCCGTGCTATGAGCAAAGAAGCGGTCCCATGCAATTTTGAAATCCTCATTTCTATCATTGACTCTTGCCAACATGTGTTCATATGATACTATTTCTAACATGAATTCTACCCACTTTTTTTAATCTGGAGAGGATGTACTTTTCCATAATCTGAGAATCATTCTGGCAGCCGTGACCACGCCTACATTTATCACTGCAAAGTCGTACTTCGATATATTTGGCACTGCTGTTTGGTCCCCCAACAGGCATAACCTTGGTGACACAGGCACCTCCGAGCCCATCCAGCCATTTGTGTCTCAAAGACAGGGAGTAACACAGGTGTTGCAACCAAAACATTAACGAGGTCCCCCGGGCACTGGAACACCTAAATGGATTGGAAGTTGGAAACCCTCACTAACGTTTTTCTCGCACCTGTGTTACTTCCTGCCTTTTACACACAAAATAGCTGCTGTGAAAAAGGTCAATGGCATTCTAGTGAAAAGACCAGCTGTTATGCTGGGATGATATGCGTCACACCACATGACACATGATCAGTCAGCAGCACAGTGCTGCTCGTCACGGCATCAGATCACTTTATTCATATCAAACAGGGCCTTTGTGGTGCCTTAAAGGGACACTCCACCAATTTTCAACGCTGATTTATTTTGCACATAATCTCACACATATCCGAAAAGTGTAAACCGTTTTGCAGACAATCATTTAGTTTGACAGTTATTGAGAATTGATTTGAGTAAAGTTGTGGACCAGTGATTGAATTTGTGCATGAATGACTGATGATCACTGGTCCACAACTTTACTCAAAGCAACTAAAAACTAAATGATTGTCTGGAAAACGGTTTACACTTTTCCGATATGTGTGAGATTTTGTGCAAAAATAAATCAGCATTGAAAATCGGTGGAGTGTCCCTTTAATATTTCCCACACTGCAAGCAGGTTATTCGTTTTAAGAAGAATTTCAGCAGCTTACACCGCTGCCATTTCAATAACCGTAAATCTTGTGGCTGATTTGTAATTAGTGTTAATCACATTGTGCCAATGAAATACAGCAGGAGCCCTACAAGTTATTACTCAACTAGGCTACATGATGATCAATTATATAATAATATCATGACTTGACAAAGGCCACCAGGCCGAAACGTTGTCTATTTATTAAACTCATTGCATTGGAGCCAGAGTGTGCGGTTTCTATTTTTCCAACAAATTATATAATATCACCCACTGAATTAGATAATGCTGTTTAACAACAGGTCAAGGAATTAGACTGGTGTGTGTAGCAGATAGTAGCTGTGTTTATTAAATGAGTAAGAAAGGCCATCCTTCAAGTTAGGGACGTTGACTATAAGAGTGGTCACGGTGTCACACTTGGGACAACTTTGGAACAGAACTAAAGAGCTGATGAAGTATGCGTGGCATTTAGTTGAGGCTTTTTGGATCATACGCAGTGGGGGATATAATTTATCTTTTTAAGCCCTTGTTTAGGAAAGCATTATTTTAAGATATGTCCATCATACACATTCTCATTAAAAAAGGTGTATGTAAGTCAGTGGTGTCCAAAAGTTTTTGAATGGGAGCGAGATTAGCTAATGTGAAAATGCCAGGGGGCCAGCTGCTTCTCGCATCATATGGGTTATACTGTATAAAAAAATTAATCATACAATTGTACTCTGAAGGATTTTGTTTAGCAGCTGAAAACATGAGTTCTGCCTGTGCTGTTCCTACTTGGTGCTTGCACAAACTGTATGGTAGTGCTGTCATTGTTAGGTGAACGGAAAAATACAAAGTGAACTTTTAGTGAACTTATTTTGAGAGACAAGCCGAGTAGGGCTGGGTTAAAAAAATTGATTCTCCGAAAGTGTCTTTATTGACAGATGAAAAGGCTGTTATTTACCCTTTGTCACCACCTGGTGAGTAAATATATGTGTAACTAAACCCATTAAAATTGACAAACGGTCGGCAACTTTTTTTCCTCATGTATCTACTAGGCGCAAAAAAGGTTGTGTTAGGGTGTATTCACACCTATCTCGTTTGGAGCAGTTGTTCCGAAACGGAGAGCATTTGCCCCCTTGGTGCGGTTCGTTTGGGGGAGTGTGAACACAGCAATCGCACTCGGATGCGGGACAAAACAAGCGGACCGAGATCGCCAAGAAAGGGTGGTCTCGGTCCGCTTCCAAACGAACTCTGGTGCGGTTCGTTTGTGGTGAGAACGTGAGCCGACCTCGATCCGCCACAACAGCAGTAAACGGTGCGCATTTTTGGATAAACCAGCTGCCGTAGTCAGCTGCGCTGTGCGTAATGACCTGAAGAACGAACATTTTTATCGTTTAAAAACAACATCTTTCAGATCCTGTTTTGGCGACTTGTGACTTGCATCGATAAACTTTGGGGGATTTTTGGATCATCAAATCAGCAGTTTGAACTCAATCAACTTACCTCGGACCATGGGAAGCAACGTTAATGTGTTGAATCTCTACGGATTTTGCCTGTAAATTGTGTGCGCGCCCTCTCTCTCCCTCTCTCTCGCTCTCTCTGGTCTCCATTCAATAAATCAAAACAAATCGTGGTAATCAGAGCCAGCCTTCTTTGTGATAAGATTGTCTGGTTCAATCAGACTGATTGCATGTCTTCCTCGAAATGTCCGTTATTATTAAATTATTTATTAATATTTTATTCCTGACAGGACAGGTGTTCATATAGCCTATGTCTCAGCTAATCCTCATCTCCGTGATAGTAGCCTAATAGCAGAATTTGCGAGGGTCTTTGATCTTCTATCTCCAAATTCCCAATAGCCTAAATAGGCTAAATAAATACATAGGCTTACATAGCCTACATAGCATACATTAATAAATAAATAAAGAACTTTCTCCCTCTCTCTCTCTCCCGATCCCTCCCTCTTTCCTTCTTTCTTTCTCTCTCTCTCTCTCTCTCTCTCTCTCTCCTCGCACGGCGGACGCCCGACATAGCCTAAAATGTAGGTCTAACAAAACACATTTTTATAATCATATAGGAAAATCTCTGGGAATTATTTTGTCCATCCCGAGAGGCTATTAGCCTATCAGAGTCTCTGCTGGCCAATCCAGGAAGTTTGACAATACTATTTGGACCGTTTCATTTGTGGCTGTGTGAACACAAACGAACCAAGGCACAAATGCAACAATTGTATCAATTAAGTACCTGAATCGGAACAAAGCAAACGACCTACAGGTGTGAATACACTCTTACATAACTGGACAGTCATGTAATTCAGGTTACAGCTCAAAAAACATGTTTTAGTATCACTAACCAAATCGATATTGAGATTAATCGAATCGGAATCGAATCGAATCGGGATTAATCGATTCGGAACCTTGTGAATCGGAATCGAATCGATTCTTGAAATTTGAACCGATACCCAGCTCTAAAGCCGAGGGCCACTTGCGGGCGGCAATTGACCTATCGCTAAGTCCCGCCCTGAACGCAGACGAGCCAATCACAGCGCGTGCAGCTCTACAATACACTCGGACATTCTCAGCTTAGAGTTCCATAGAGAAGAAAACAGGTGCTCGGAAACACCAAGGGGGTTGCCTGCTGCTAAACTTCATGATATCCCGTAAACTGATTTTACGATGAGCGCGCAAAACAAATGCAAGCAACGCTAATGCTGGAGGAGCACTGTTAACCTTGAAAAGCATCATCAACATGAGAAACCCAGATTGTTGCCGGGGGCCAAAGAAATATTGTCATGCCGTAACCTCTAATTTTGTCACTAGATTAAATTATAGAAAACATACTGTGTGCTTATTCTTCAGCATTTATTATATTGATTTGATTTATTTATATTTATTATATTATATTATATATATTATTATATTGCTTAGAGTTCCATAGAGAAGCACTAGAAAACACAAGTTTCCTCTGGTTTTATACATTCATAAGTTGAAAAAATGGTCAAACGATGTGCATGGGGGTAAATGCAACATTACGAGGTATCCTGGGAGACCAGGCAATTGATAATATTAAACTAGTAAACGTAGATCCACTCACATCTACAATGATGCTGCTGTTTTGGACGTTAAATCTGCAATCATGGTGACAGCGAGATGAGTCTTCTCCCTCATTTGCCTTCCATGATCCAAAAGGTATCATGAAACCATCATGGTATTCAGAAAGTCAGCAAAAGAAAATGCTGAATTATGTGAGTTTCCAGTCATTACGTTATGCGCGTAATGTAGGAGTTGGTTGAAGAGATAGAGGAGAGGCTGGCCAGCGAGACTAGTGAAGAGAAGGTGCATTGATTGATGTGATTAAAACACCAGTCAAACCCTGAAACGAGGGAATTAATCTCGTTCCCCAAATAAATGTGAGGTAGTCTAAAGAGAAAACATGATGGAAAAAGTGGTCTGCTGTAGGTTATGCCTCTCCTGATCTGCTACACTCATGCGTGCGTGCTGTTGTCTCGCTATGAAAAACATCGACACTATATTAATTTAACGTTTCTTGATTATACATCATTTGTTTGGTTCTCATACAGGTCCATTCTTCTGTTATTAACTATCTCACAGGACACCTAAAGCAGGAGTCTGCATTCATCTGACTATAAACTCCTTCTTTAGGGGTTTATAAAAGTATTGGCTTGGCTGAACATCACTCCTGAAGTTAGACAATTCCCATTTTAGTTTATTTTACTTTTATTGATGCCTACAAAATGTTACTTTGTATTTGAGTTCTCCCCTGGAAGTGATTTTGGTATGTCCCATTGTATTTAAGCCAGCAGAAGCAAGTAAGTTACTCCACACATCTGTTCACTGTCACCTGTGGTAACATGAGGGTTGCTGTGAGGAGCTGGGAAAGTTATAATTAGCGTTAATTACTACAGCTGTGTATAATGCAGGCTACGGTCGCTATTTTGTAATAGATAATAAAAATGGTAGTTAACACTAATGCGTGATAGCTTCATATTAGCACTGCTGTAACCTAGGCTGTCACATTGAGGGGCCCTTTACACGAGGACAGTTTCTGGACGAAACGACACAATAGCGTTTCCTTCACACCTTCTCCCTGTTTACATGAGCGCTGTTGAATAGTTAAAACGCCGTAATGTACATGCCAGGTCGCTAGGTGGCAGTGTGATCACCTTATTCTTTGTCCATACAAGGACGCTTACTGCATGACGTAATTTCGTAATCGTCTTTCCGGTTTTAAACACGGAAGTAGAGTACGCCTACCGCAGTCATTTAGACTTGCCAAAAAGATGTTTTCAAGCTAAAAAAACCCCCAAACTGTTTTAAAGTTTTAATATTTGTCGGGTGAGAACGTAACATATATGTGACCAGTTTATCAGAATAACGCCTATTGGAAATCTTTAACGAGCAGCGAGGACCGGCAGCGCTGGCTGTGCTGACACCGGTCAGACTAGCTATCTGTCAAACCCTACTGTAGTTAGGCTACTGGCAGTGAGAAAACACTGTCGACGTGCTTTTGTAACGTTAAATGCCGACCGGGTACAGCCATCGGCTCCTCGCAGCAGTAACGTTAGGAACATGTAACTGAAGTTGGCCGCAGTGTAGCTTAATTCTGAATGTTGCCAAACTTCATTGATACTGACATTTTATTTTGAAAATGGTTGCCAACTCACGCACGGCTATGGCGTAATCGCGTGTGTCGCGTGTGCAGGCACGTCAGAGTTTCTGAAATGAGCCGTCTCAAAGTGATTACATAGAGCGCTCAGCGGGGAGCATCACCAAGAATTTCACTCTGGAGGGTGGTTTCAAAATGTATCGTTTCCTAAGCCCAAATTCGCCGTCGCCGTCTAAAAGGGAGGCACTAACGATAAAATAATTCCCCGTCACCATAGGAAACCGTCCTCGTGTAAAGTGCCCCTTAGTTTGCACAAGTTGACAGGCAGCTGCAGCGACAGTGACATCACCAGACATGCTCAAACGTGCTGCTGGGAACTCGAGAAATTGCAGTGATTTTTAAAAAAAAAACGTCTTTATACAATATTTCCAGGACTTTCAGTATGTCTGTCCGCGTATCTCGAGAACCGTTTTTTGGATCACTCCAAACTTGGGGAGTGTGCTTAGGGGGGACCTGACAGAGTGCAGTGTGTGTGTGAGGTTTGGGGGGGGAGGTGCGCCGGGTTTGGAGCGCCCACGGGGTGGTGCATGGGGCGGGGGGGGGGGGGGGACGGGCACTGCACTAGTTAATCTAATTCCGCTTGAGCAAAAAAGAAAACACTCCAAAGCCTATTTAATCCAGTGAAGTTGACGGGGGCAGATCAGGTAACTAACTTGCACTTCATTTAACGCTCAACTTTCACAGCTACTTTATTGCAGTCGCCCTTACAAGGAAATGTGTGAACCAACACTTCAGCAGAATCACTTCTACCTGGTTGACCTTTGACCTGCAAGAAGAAACACCTGTAGCAATAAATCTAATTATGTGCCGAGTACCATTGTGCTGCATAATTACTTTGTATTGATGTGTGCAACCAGCGTTTAAGCGTAATATTCTGTACATAGAGAATAGTTTTTGTACAGTCACAAAAGGTGCCTTGCTCTACATTACAGTATGCTGCAATTTCCCTCAAAGACCTCAAAGCCGTTATGTGAAAACATACAAGGAGCCGGCGAAGATGCGGAGAAGCGAGACTTTTATTTAAATTTTTACTTCAATGACAAATCAAATCATTCTGAAAGAGCTCTTTTTAGATAGGAGAAAAACAATCCGGCGCCGGCCGTTGTACAGGTGGTTTTTGCGTGTGCCGTGCCTCTCCGTTAGCTTCTCCTCCTTCTTCTCTCGCTCCGCCTCTCCTCTAGCGCCGCCTCTTCTCTAGCTCCGCCTCTCCTCTAGCTCCGCCTCTCCTCTAGCTGTTGTGGCCTTGCAGCGGCTCGGCCATGAACAGCTTGCCGAGGTTCTGCGAGGTGAACTCCTTCACGTTCCCGCAGTAGTTGTTAATTTGGCCTGTTGGGAGGGGGGGGGGGGGGAAGGGGGGGCGCAGACACACACACACACACAAACACACAGACACACACACACACACAGACACACACACAGACACACACAGACACACACACAGACACAGACACACACACACACACAGACACACACACACAGACACACACACACACACACAGACACACACACAGACACACAGACACACACAGACGCACACGCACACACACACACACACACACACACAGACACACACACAGACACACACACAGACACACACACACACACACACACACACACACACACACACAGATGGAAGCGGGAGAGAGGAAAAGAAAGGCATCAAATTAGTGGGAGAGATGGAAGGATCAGAATGCTCCGGGAAGGCGGGGGGGGGGAGGCACGGTGTGGGGAACAGCGGGCAAGGGGGGGGAGGCACGGTGTGGGGAACAGCGGGCAAGGGGGGGGGAGGCACGGTGCGGGGAACAGCGGGCAAGGGGGGGGGGGGGCACGGTGCGGGGAACAGCGGGCAAGGGGGGGGGGGCACGGTGTGGGGAACAGCGGGCAAGGGGGGGGGGGGGGGCACGGTGCGGGGAACAGCGGGCAAGGGGGGGGGGGCACGGTGCGGGGAACAGCGGGCAAGGGGGGGGGGCACGGTGCGGGGAACAGTGGGCAAGGGGGGGGGGGGCACGGTGCGGGGAACAGCGGGCAAGGGGGGGGAGGCACGGTGCGGGGAACAGCGGGCAAGGGGGGGGGGCACGGTGCGGGGAACAGTGGGCAAGGGGGGGGGGGGCACGGTGCGGGGAACAGTGGGCAAGGGGGGGGAGGCACGGTGCGGGGAACAGCAGGCAGGGGGGAGGAACGGTGCGGGGAACAGCGGGCAGGGGGGGGGGGAGGCACGGTGCGGGGAACAGCGGGCAAGGGGGGGGAGGCACGGTGCGGGGAACAGCGGGCAAGGGGGGGGGGCACGGTGCGGGGAACAGTGGGCAAGGGGGGGGAGGCACGGTGCGGGGAACAGTGGGCAAGGGGGGGGAGGCACGGTGCGGGGAACAGCGGGCAAGGGGGGGGGGCACGGTGCGGGGAACAGTGGGCAAGGGGGGGGGGGGCACGGTGCGGGGAACAGTGGGCAAGGGGGGGGAGGCACGGTGCGGGGAACAGCAGGCAGGGGGGAGGCACGGTGCGGGGAACAGCGGGCAGGGGGGGGGGGAGGCACGGTGCGGGGAACAGCGGGCAGGGGGGGGGGAGGCGGTCGACGTGCAGGTTGAGTCAGTAAACTTTAGATTGATGTAATTTCAGGATAATGGCTCAGAGGTAATTATGAAACAGAAGCTGAGCTCCTGCCAGAGGCAGCAGAGGCGGGCTGATGCAGTTTGGAGGGAGGGGGGTCTGTCTGCATGGGAGGATGACTGCTGTGTGTGTGTGTGCGTGTGTGCGTGTGTGTGTACGTGTGTGCGTGATGGTGTTGAGCAGAGCTATGCACGGAAAGATTTGCACAGAGAGATTTAGAAATCTAAATGTAAATCTCGTATGTACATATGAGATTTAGATTTAGATTTCATTTCGAACATGGTGAAAAAAAACAAAGATAAAGAATAAAAGAAATATAGGCAAGAAAATGCCAAGCAAGAATAGTCAATTAGAATTCACAGCAAATTCTCAATCAATTTACATTTGTTTATGTCAATGAGCATGCAGTTGTGTGTGTGTGTGTGTGTGTGTGTGTGTGTGTGTGTGTGTGTGTGTGTGCGTGTGTGCGTGTGTGTATGTGTGTGTGTGTGTGTGTGCGTGCGTGCGTGTACAGCTGTCTTAGTGAGGACCGATTTGGGTTTTACACCTGGGAAGTGTAGCCTGGTATCCAGCCCCATATGAATCGCAGTTGTCATCACTCTTCATATGGGTCTGGAGCCACGCCCCCATCCACTGGTGATTATTCAGGACAGACACTGTCCGGGACACCTGATTGGTTGGTCGATGCACGTGGCAGGACATAATCTAAAGGTTACCGATGGCGATGAAGCGCATTACAGAGCGCTGAAAAAACACACCTGTATGTTAAATAGCTAGCTAGCTGTTAGCTACGTTAGCTAAGCCCACTGCTGCGGTAACCGCTTCACCGACACCGGGCTCGAAACGCCAGCGTGAGCGAGCAAACGTTTGACTTGTTAACGAGTCTGAAGCTGCGTTCACACCGACCTATTAAAGTTTTTCGCTGGCATCGAGTTTACATACAAAGTCAATGCAAACGAGTGATTGAGCGTATATTCGCCCGGGAGAAAAATCGCTGGCCGTCCGAGCGACAGAGACAGAGCGATAGGGAGAAAATCCGCTCGTCACCCGAGATGAAATATCCCAACTCGAGCGAAATTACGCTGGCATCAGTCGCTCGCTGTTCAACGCTGATTGGCTGCCGTGTGAGAGTGAGTCAAGGATCACACTGGCTTGGAACAAACCGCTGGTTTATTGTGTGGCAACAAACCACATTGACAGCTGATTGACAGGCTGACAGCTGACATGAAGTGAAGTCTGTACTACCGGTATAGAACTCACGTTAGGAGCACGCTGATAGGCTTAGCTTGTAAACAACTACGGTGGCTCGTCGTAGTGGACAAATATCATGACATTGCGTAACGTTATAGCCCCCAGATGTCCGTCAATTATTGTGCCTGTTGACGAGCGATTTAAACAGAGCGACAGAGCGATTCCAAAGGGTTGAATCGAGCGACAGAGAGAAATATCTTGGTGTGAACACAGCTAGAGTCACGCTCTTTCCACTAACTCATCAGCTTTGACATCCTTTGAGCTGCTTGTGGCCTAAATACATTGACTGTGGCAGCTAAAGTGAACGTTAAGCGGTTGCCAGTGTCGGTACCCGGATGTAGCAGACAAAGAGTATTGAAGGCAAGAGAGGAAGCCTGTGCTTTTTGACAACAGAGCTCTCACCTTGATGTCACAGTGGAACCACTGAGCGGAACAACCTATTAGCCTTCAGTTCTTATCCATTTAAGCTCTTTGGCGCAGAATCGTCAACGTTGTCCTGCTTTGCTCCTGCGGTTGGTCAGAGTTCGATGATTGACACAGACAGCAACCAATCAATCAGGCTAGGCTTGCGTCCAGACCCTCAAAATGATTCATTGGGGCTGGTTACCAGCCAGGCTACGGGACGTGAGGACATTTTAGGAAAGTGACAACATTTAGGCTGGTCCTCACTTTCTCTCACAACTTCAAAGGGCTTTTTGAAAGTTAAGACTCAGTTTTAAGGGTGAGCTTAGAAGTGGGTTTAGGATATGGTAAGGTGGGGGGGTAGAAAATGCATTATGTCAATGAATGTCCTCACTAAAGTCGTTTTCACACATTACTGGGAAATTACCAGAAAGCGGTGTAATGCCTTCATGTGTGAAAGTTGTTTTCTGGTATAAGTGCGCCCCCGTCATCGCGGACATTTGACCACTTCACCTTGTGATAAGACCGGTATGGGTATGGGATAGGGGACATAATTGTGAAACGGGTCCAGTCATTTCCCTGTATCAGTGGGCGTCGTCTCAGGTGGTGTTGTGGATGTGACTTTGTGGACCAGGCAGCACACAGTAGACAGTCCAACACCAAATACACAGCTGATTGTTCGATATTCCCCTGGTGTTGCGTACCACCAAAGCACTATTGCCAGTCGCAAACGCGCTTACAGTGGTTTTCGCCACCGGGTGATCTTGCGTGTTAGTGCGGGTCGGACCAGACTCAGCACGTAGTCGAACGTACACCGGGACATGCGAAAATGACGCTTCCATTCCACGTCGTCAAAATTGTTCAGAGCATCTTCCCAAAATAAATTCCCTCCTGGTCTCTCTCGCTTCCAGACGGCTCTAGTCTCACGCAGCAGCGCAGAGGTACATAACACTGTCATAATCTGTCCCCGGTTTAGTCTATCTTCATATTCTGCACGATGTTTAGCGAAGAAGAATGCGAACATGATTCTGTTTCTGTTCGCACGTATATCCCTTTCCATCTTCGCCTTAATTTGTCTACGTCGCTGTCTACGTTTGAGGAAAGAGCCCAGTCATGACCCCAGCCCACTCTCCTCCGCCCCCCGCCCGCTCTGCAGTGCCCCCCCCCCCAAAATACAGCTTCTTTCACGGCTGTTTTTACACATGTGATCCCTCAGGTGTGAAGGGAAATTCCGGGAAATAGCCGTTATTGATTTACAGGCAATGTTCCTGTATGCATGTGTGAAAACGGCTTAAGATAGCTATATCGGCTTGTGTGTCTGTGTGCGTGTGTGTGTGTGGTGTGTGTGTGTGTGTGTGTGTGTGTGTGTGTGTGTGTGTGTGTGGGGTGTGTGTGTGTGTGTGTGTGTGTGTGTGTGTGTGTGTGGGGTGTGTGCGTACCTGCAATAAGCAGTGTGTCCATGCGTGGTGGGGGCTGGGGAGGCTTGAACATCTTGCCGATGTCTTCCTCGGGCAACGGGGGCTCCCCTCTGCTCTGTCGCTGGGTGTTCTCCTGCTGCCTCCTCTGGAGGTACTGGAGAGAGAGAGAGAGAGAGAGAGAGAGGGAGAGAGGAAGGTGCAAGAGGAAAATATATATAGAGAGAGAGGAGAGACGAAAGAACAAGGGGAAGACGGGGGTGGGATGGAGCCGAGAAAGGAGAGAATGCGAAATAAGGAGGAGGAGAGGCGACAGAGAGAGAGAGAGAGAGAGAGAGAGGTGACAGAGAGAGAGGAGGGAGAGAGAGAGAGGTGACAGGGGTGGAGGGAGGGAGGTAATGATGAGGACAGTGAGGGAGGTGAGAGAAGGAGGGAGAAAGAAAGGAAGAAAGACAGAGTGGAGGAACCAGGAAAGGAATATAGTTGGATAGAGAGAAAGAAAGAGGGGTGCAGAGATCAGTGGAAAGAATGACAGCAGGGGGGGGGGGGGACAGGCAAAAAGAGGGAAGAACAGGAAACAGTAAGAAAGAGCAGGAAACAGTAAAAAAGAGAGAGAGAGAGAGAGACAGAGAGAGAGAGAGAGAGAGAGAGAGAGGGAGAGAGAGAGAGAGACAGAGAGAGGTATAAGTGCTGACACAGGATGGAGTGATGTGTGGAGGGCTGACAGGAGGTAAATCAGTGAGGTGGAGGTCTCTCTGGAGATGCTAAAAGCCTGGTTCATTTGGTGAGATGGAGGAGAGGCTGACACAGAGCGGGGAGGCTGCGCTGGTGCGAGGAAGACAAACGGCGTGTGAGCAACTGGAGCCCTTTCAACTAAACATCTCAACGCACCTGTACAGGAGAGTAAACGTCCCACAACGCACCTGTACGCTTTCAACTAAACGTCCCACAACGCAGCTGTACGGGAGACTAAACGTCCCACAACGCACCTGTACAGGAGACTAAACGTCCCACAACGCAGCTGTACGGGAGACTGCAGCCAACAGAAAGTGCGCGAGGGGTAATCAAAAAGCAAAGAAAAGGACACAAAATGGCATTTGTTCGAATTAATTTGGACTCCTCTGGAGGTTTTCCCGCCAAAGCGTTGCGTAGAATGAACAGGGAAATGCGTAAATGTAGGCAAATGTTATAGGCCAGGGGTTTTCAAAGTATGAGACCGTAGGCCTCCCCTCAGACAAAGCTTGGAATATTTTTTATTGTTTGATCCCAATTTGAGCCTGATATTGCTGTTTGACATACTTCAGACTACACCAAATACATACAAAGGGTCTGTCTGAAGGTATTTATTTGTTTGGGAAAAACAATACAATTCTCCAAAATTACTGTATCTCTGTACTTAACCAAATCACACAGATTTAGGATATTCTATGTGATCCCCTTTTGATAACTACATTAATGTAATATTTTTTCACTTCCATTCACTGAGCCTCCCCTGAAACTGTTTGGAGTCCACCCGGGGAGGCCCGCCTCCCACTATGAAAACCTCTGTTATCCCCCTCTGTCATATACGCTTGTGGTCCACCCTCCATAATTGGCTTGGCGCCACCTGTAAATGCTATGCTCATGTATCTGTTGGGGAGCTATTTCTGACAACTTTTACGACATTTATGGGGCTGCGGAACTGTCTGTCCGCGCTAGCCAGCCTGCAGCCCACAGTCCATATGGGTTGAGTGTGCAGAGAACGCAACATTTACACTCGATACACGTGCACGGAACCAATATTCCACTACTAGTATACAAAATACATGATAACTCCTAACACAGATGCCCTTGCTGCCAGGCTAAATGAATTAACAATGCATCCAAATGGTAAATGGTAAATGGCCTGCATTTATATAGCGCTTTTATCCAAAGCGCTTTACAATCAGTAGGTACATTCACCCATTCACACATCGATGGCGGCAGGTTACCACGCAGGGTGCAGGCACACCAACGGGAGCAATTTGGGGTTCAGTGTCTTGCCCAAGGACACTTCGACATGCAGACTGGAGGAGGTGGGAATCAAACCACCGACCCGCTCTACCTCCTGAGCTACAGACGCCCCAAACCACGGCCATGTCTTACCTGCGCAAACAAATAAAACTAAAAATGAAGAAGAAGAACTGGGCGGACAAAGCCGTCTTCATTTGTCACACGAACAAATCAAAGGGAATAAGATTTACAATTGTGCCATTTACCAAATTCAAAGACTCATTGGAGCAGAGTGTGCCTGCCATTTCAGAGAGTTCCCCAAACTTTTGAGTAGTCGGTCAGATTGAAAAAGTAGCCGGATCATGTTCGCGGTGTTTGTTCCAGTGGTCCTTTTCCCAATTAATAAGCTAGAATGACCGCACCGCGGATTTATGCCTCCGCCATTAGTTCATTCTCGAGTCCAAATCGCCAATTGAGGCAAATTGGAAGAAATTCCGTCAAGGCGTTCCTGAGATATGGTGTTAACAAGCTTGAAAATGGCATTGGAGAGGTCACAGTGAGCTTGACCTTTGACCACTGATCACCAAAATGTAATCCGTTCATCCTTACGCCCAAGTCGACGTTTGAGCCAAATTGGAAGAAATTCCATCAAGCCGTTCTTGAGATATCGCGTTGGCACAGTGACCTTGACCTTTGACCACGAAAATCTAATCAGTTCATCTTTTTAGTTCAAGGCGATGTTTGAGGCAAATTTGATGAAACTCCATCAAGGCATTCCTGAGATGTTGCGTTAACAAGCTTGAAAATGGCATTTGAGAGGTCACAGTGACCTTGACCTTTGACCACCAAAATCTAATCAGTTCATCTTTTTAGTTCAAGTCGATGTTTGATAGCCTGACTCCGCCACATTGTTCCACAAATTCACAATCCCACCTCCGTCTGGACCCGGCTCAAGATTGGAGTTTAAATCAGCCGCCACCCAGGCGAACCAATCAGCGTGAGCTACGGGCGGGCTTTAGGCGAGACCGGGTGTGACGCCACCGAGAGGCGCCTGTACATTTGTAGTTCTTTCACTATTGAACATGGCGGCGGCTACCGAGGCTAGCTCCAGTGAGCTAGTCAAACATTCTATTCAAAACAATAAGCTAACATAAACGTTAAACACTTGATCTTACAGTGAGTACGAAACCGTAACTGTATTGCTGTAACGTTATCAACTATGAACGTTAGTAAACAAGACATTGTTGTAGAATTTGGGGAGATAGCCTTCAGACCATTGCTAGGCTGGGAGAACTTATTAGCAGCCATCAGCTAGCTGTAAGGCTAGTGAATGGCTAGCCGTTAGCCATTCACGCAAGTCACACGCTGCTACGTCATGAAGGGAAGTCGATCTGATTGGTTGGCGTTGGCAAGCCCAGACGGTGACAGACAGACGGTCCATCCAATCACCTGCCTAGTAGCTTGAAAAAAGTGACCGCCCTCTTCAGCAATGTAGCTTGGCCGAACCCAGATGGATGTTGGTTGTGAAACAAATGTGAACAAACTCATCCATCTGGCAGCGTCAGGTTAGATGTTTGAGGCAAATTTGATGAAATTCCGTCAAGGCGTTCCTCAGATATCGTGTTAACGAAAATCGGACGGACGTACGGACAACCCGGATCCATAATGCCTCCGGCCTGGCTATCGCCGGCGGAGTCATAATAAAACAATATCCATATTGCAAAACACAAACAGGCAATGTATATTTTTAAGAACAAAGAAAATACTAATAACTATGTTTCCCACAGGATTTGGAGAGATTGTGGTGGGTGGGGTGTCCGGGGGGCCATGCCCCCTGTAAGAAAAATGTGTACATTTTAAACTAAAATGCATGAATCTGGTTCACTTTGAGAACAAATTTAAGAGGCTATAAGCCGCTAGATGTATGAAGAAAACATAAAATTACACAGCCTCTTTACTGCGCTGTGGTTTTTACAATGATGAAAAATTAAATGTCTCAAACTTCCATGATTGGAATTTGGAAACCCTCATTAGTGTTTTGCTTGCACCTGTGTTTATTCTGCCTTTTCGACACAAAATGGCCCCCGTGAAAAGTGTCTATTGCAAACACGAACAGTTGCTCCGTGGTGGCTCGACCACCAGATGTCCCTAAACAACAAACTAACGTAGTTTAGCCAACAGGAGCGGCGATGCTGCCAAAAAGTGAGCCATTTGCGATAAGTTCTACTCAAAAAGTTGACCGCAACCTGCCAGATAGTAGTCATCACGGTAGCGTTAATCGCTAGAAAGGCAATAAGCAGAGAGAGAGATAAAACGCCAGGGTTCAAAGTCTTGTTCACTCGTATTCAGCGAGCTAGCTAGTTTATCATTTTAACTTAGACCAACTCATACAAGCTGCGGTTTGAAGGGCCTATTGGAAATGGATGATGAAACCGATGCTGAGATGGACGGGTGAGAGAGTGAAAGTTGATCCGAGCAGACAGGAGACCGCACATGAAGCAATTGGTAGGTCATTTTTGTCAAGTCAATGTAACGTTCGTTAGGACCAAAGCACTTAACATTATTAACCGTGTAATCGCTAATTAAGTTATTTCATCTTCACCTTACATGTTTAGACAGTGAAGGTCGGATGACAGGCGATTGAGGCGAAGAACAGATGTGAGTTGAAACTTTAAGACGTGCGGAAATATGTATGTGCGCAGAGCACATGCATGACGATTGTGTGTGTGTGTGTGTGTGTGTGTGTGTGACTGGCTCCGAGGACCGAGTCCCCCGCAGATTCGTGCAGTTAATACAGCCTGCCTCAACTCACTAAAAATGTAATCTATAAAGTAACCGGTAGGCCAGAGGCCAGTAGGCGGAGAAATCACCAGCCACCGGGGCTTGGGGAACTCCCTGCATTTACCAAATTCAAAAGACTAATTTGAGCAGAGAGCGCGCCTGCTGCCATTTACCAAATTCAGACAGCTAGAAATGACAAACGCAGCCCTGTGGACACGGTGTCTTTTCGGGTCCTTCTCTGATGATGAAGAAGGTTCCACATTTGTCCAGGAAGTTGGGTCAATAGTGGCAGATTGTGTGGAGCACAAGACGTCTGCAGGCTGTAAGAGAGGCTCAAGAGAGGCTCCCTTTTCTCTGTGTGGGGATATTGTTTGTTAACAGTGCAGAACTGCATGGAAAATGAACACAGTCGACACCGTCATAGGGTGATATTGTGTGTGTGTGTGTGTGTGTGTGTGTGTGTGTGTGTGTGTGTGTGTTTTGCAGCATTAACGCCGGGCTGCTTGGGGGCTGTGAGGAGAAGGTTGGTGGAGGAGTATGATCAGTGTTGGGCAAGTTACTTTCAAAATGTAATATACTACATATTACTAGTTACTTTCATTTGAAAGTAATAAGTTACTTTACAATATTACTTTCTGTGTAGAGTAACTCGTTACTTATTACACTACTTTTGCATTACTTTCACCAAAACAACAGCAGCAGCAGAATGACATCGCCGCCCTGGAACCAATAATTTCAACCGCCTTGAAATCAGTGTAAACAATCTAAAAATCTAAATGTTATTCTTTTCCTTTGTTATTGTCATCTATAGTGGTTATTTGCATAAAACACACAGTTTGATTAGGAAATGATTGTATCTTTTTTAAACATGTGCTTTGATTTAATCAAATGTAATTCAATTTGTAACTTGAGTTACTTGACAAAGTAACTGGTATACTATTACTTAAATCCTATAAGTAATAAGTTATATTACCGAGTTATGTTTTCATCGCACGCGTCGGCCGAGACGACGCCTCCTCAACCCAGATGGACATTAATAAAACATCAGCTATTTTCACACTTCAACTAAGAGAGAATAATGAGAGGAGGATGTTCGGCGTTTGCAGGTGGGTGTTGAGTGTGTGCGTGTGCCAGGCCCGTATCTAGGGTGAGGTTACTGGGTGGGCAATTGAAAATGTTGGGGGGGCAATGAAAATAGTCATACAAAAAAAAGAACTCTGTTGCATTATATTCTAACACTAAACTGTTCCACTAGGTGTCCACATTGTGCTGTGGGTAACCTAAGTATGAACTTTCACTCAGGGGACAGGCCAATGTTTACAAAACTCCTATTATTAAAACTATTTGCAAACTAACTATGTACATACAAACTAACTAACAAACTAACTATTTACACAACTGTTATTATATTCACAAGACTTTTAGTCTTAAAAGTGAAAAGAAAACAACTTTGAAAGCAGATTGATTTACCATAAAACTTAAAAACATCCTTCATCCATAATTTCAATAATTAACTCCATAATAGTTATTTTCATTGGATGACCTTATTTCTCAAATCAAATTAAAGACTAGTGCAGTGAGACTTAACCATAGCTAAAAACTATTTGCCATTTAGCCTTCAAACCTATATTTCCAAGACTTTTAGTCTTATTCAAACTCAAACTGAAATTAAAACTTTGAAAGCAGATTGACTTTGTTACCCTAACAAATAAATAACAATCCTTCATCCATAGTTTAAAATAATCAACTCCATAATATTCTTTGCATTGGATGAGCTTATTTCTCAAATCAAATTAAAGCTATAACTACTGTTAGGTGCCCTAAACTAACTAACCCAGTGGTCTCCAACCTTCGGGTCGCGACCCTAAGTGCGGTCGCCTGGAATTCAAAAAAGGAGATAAAAAAAAAAAAATTGGGTGGGCAAGATTAATTTTTGGGTGGCCATAACCCACCCCTGCCCCCCCCTAGAATCGGCCCTGGCGTGTGCATTTGCAGGTGGGTGTTAAGTGTGTGCATGTGTGTTTGCAGGTGGGTGTTAAGTGTGTGCGTTTGCAGGTGGGTGTTGAGTGTGTGCGTGTGCGTTTGCAGGTGGGTGTTAAGTGTGTGCGTGTGTGTTTGCAGGTGGGTGTTAAGTGTGTGCGTGTGCGTTTGCAGGTGGGTGTTAAGTGTGTGCGTGTGCGTTTGCAGGTGGGTGTTAAGTGTGTGCGTTTGCAGGTGGGTGTTAAGTGTGTGCGTGTGCGTTTGCAGGTGGGTGTTAAGTGTGTGCGTGTGCGTTTGCAGGTGGGTGTTGAGTGTGTGCGTGTGCGTTTGCAGGTGGGTGTTGAGTGTGTGCGTGTGCGTTTGCAGGTGGGTGTTAAGTGTGTGCGTGTGCGTTTGCAGGTGGGTGTTAAGTGTGTGCGTGCACGGGCGGTGCTGCACACCGATGAGTCAACCTGGTGCTTCCATTTCCCTCAGGAAATGGCGTGTAACAAGTGGGTGAGCTGGTGTTTTGCACATCACCATTACCAGCTCGCTGCAAAACGCTGTGTGTCTGAGTCTCTGGACGTCTGCTCGGCTCTTTTTTGGTCCTTCTGTCTGACGTTGTGCTTGTGGGTAGAGCCCGACCGATACTGGATTTTTGAGGCTGATGCCGATACCGATATTGGAGAGTAAAAAAATTCCGATATCGATATATCGGCCGATATTCTTTTATTAAATATACACATTATATTACACAATGTTTTTACAATGATCCTTCAAATATCAAACACTTGACAAAGATATGACTTGACATGACTTGAGATATGTAATGTAGGCAGGATATTTTACAGCTTATCAATAAACTTTATTGTCCAAAATGACATCAATGCAATGAAACAGTAAACTTAACTGGGGATTTAATAATTATAAATAACTAGAAATACAAAAACACAAATATAACAAATATAAAATATAACTTGAATTTAAGAAAAAAGATCAAATATACACAACATGTTGTCTATGACTTAAAAAATACAAAATAAAAAAATATCGGCATATCGGCCAACACCGATATATCGGTTATCGGCCGATATGCCGATAATATCGGTGGAACGATATATCGGTCGGGCTCTACTTGTGGGTGGTGTGTGCGCCTCAATCTCTGCGCATGTGTGTATGTTGTCCGAGGTGCTTTTGCGGCTGCTATTGACTGAACTGTCACTGAACACGTGGTGCGGTCTTCAAGGACCTTGAGACGCACCTTGTACCTTGTTCTAGGGGTGGGACAATATGTCGAAATATCGTGATACTTCCTCTTGTGATACATTATCGATACATTGGCGCCCGTATCATGATACCATATTATTGTGATGCCATATTGTGACATTTATCCTGAAATGTGTAATTGTTTGTACTCTTTTCCTGTAAACTTAATTTACACACATTGAAAATATTTTTTACTGAGGCATCATTATGTATTCTTCCTTTAAACAAGTGTCAGTCAGTGTGTGTAAAGCTGTGTTCACACTGGGATATTTATTTTCTCTCTGTCGCTTGATTCAACCCTTTGGAATCGCTCTGTCGCTCTGTTTAAATCGCTCATCAACAGGCACAATAATTGACGGACATCTGGGGCCTATAACGTTACGCAATGTCATGATATTTGTCCACTACGAGCCACCGTAGTTGTTTACAAGCTAAGCCTATCAGCGTGCTCCTAACGCGAGCTCTATACCGGTAGTACAGACTTCACTTCATGTCAGCTGTCAGCCTGTCAATCAGCTGTCAATGCGGTTTGTTGCCACACAATAAACCAGCGGTTTGTTCCAAGCCAGTGTGATCCTTGACTCACTCTCACACGGCAGCCAATCAGCGTTGAACAGCGAGCGACTGATGCCAGCGTAATTTCGCTCGAGTTGGGATATTTCATCTCGGGCGACGAGCGAATTTTCTCCCTATCGCTCTGTCTCTGTCGCTCGGACGCCCAGCGATTTTTCTCTCGGGCGAATATACGCTCAATCGCTCGTTTGCATTGACTTTGTATGTAAACTCGATGCCAGCGAAAAACTTTAATAGGTCGGTGTGAACGCAGCTTTAAAGAGTCTGCCCTTTGTTCTACATTGTTTCATGTCAAAAATCCTGCTTTTTTAGGGCCTGTGTCCACCTAGTGTCTTTTCATCAGTTCCGGCGTCTTTTTTCAGTTGTTTCCAATGGGGGAAGAGCGTATGCGGGCGCACACGGACGTCTAGAGAAAGTGCGCTGCGCCCAGCGTCTATTTTCAGAGCGCTCCAGCGTTTTTGTGCGCCCGACTCCCAGCGCTTCCAGCTGAAAATATTTTAACTTTTCAGAAAGACGCTGGTGTCGGGTGCTGCTTTTCTGGCAACTTAATCACAGAGAAACTATCGCAACAGAGACAGAAAGGCTCAATTGTGGGGGCAGATTGGCTAGACACTTGATATTTCTGGTGAGTGTTGAGCTAAATCACTGTATGTGTGTTGTTTGCTAATGTTAGCTGTCAGCTATCAAGCTACTACCGCACTGAACTAACGTTAGTTTCAGACTGCTTCCTTGTATATTGTGCGCTGAGATCAGCGCTCCCAGCGTTTAACGGTCGGAAAAAGACGTTAGGTGGACACAGGCCCTTAGGGTTATTTTTTCCTCTTCAGTTGCACAGATATCGTGATGTAGATAATTTTTTTTTTGCAATGTATCGATTATCGCAGAATCACTGTCTCGTGATACCATCGTTATCGAGAGCCAAGTATCGTGACAGTATAGTATCCTAATGGCTCATTTCCACCACATTTTACAGCCCTGCACAGCCCGTCACCACTCGGCTCTATTTGTTTCGACCCGATGGATGTTTTGCTTCCACCGCTGCTCAATCTGCCTCCGCCCACACCTGGTCGTCATAGCGACCGCATATCTGCCCTCTGCCCATAACCGAAGTAGGCTATAACATATAACGTTAAAATGAAATCCATACACAGAACTTTTAAACTGTTTATGAAATACTGGTGCCTCTAAATGACCTACAGTGTACATGGGCAAATGTGACAATCGGCCAGGAGAATGGATATCACTTTGTTGTTAGTCAAACTCACATGCATGCGCTGCGTGAGGGACGGGGGTTGCGCTACAGAGTGAAGCCTCTACCCCGGCGGCCTCTCAGCATGCAAGACCGCGGCTTCACTTACCCCCGCCTGCGGCCTAGCGCAGCCGACGCTGCACACAATTACAGGAGCTTCCTGAGCAGCGGACTTTTTCTCTCTCAAAACAATTGAAAACCACCGCCATGTTACAGCTGAGTAAGGAGATCGATTTTGTTTCACCAGAGGCGAAGGCAGCAACACAAAAGACTGATGGAAATAACATAACAGAAGAGAAGGTAAGCCCCACTAAACTGGTATGCATCGACAGTCAGTAGATAGAGTAAACACGATTCTGCCTGACCAATCAGTCGTCTGCAGTGTTTTCACGTCACCGCATGAACCCGGGTTCACAGCGCTAGAACCTCAACAGAGCAGGGACCACAAGCAGCACGACTCAACCCCGACTCAACCCGGGCTGTCCACGTTTTTGATCGGTGGAATGAGACAAAAAAGCGAGACGAGCTGGGCGGGGCCGCGTTGATACCAGCGGTGGAAATGGGCCATAAGTTACTCTGCGATTCCCACCCCTACATTGTACCCATCTGTACCTTGAAGGTACTGGAAAATAATGAAATGAGTGGTGCAGTGTTTCCTCTAGGCCTAGGGAAAGATTGGGCCCATTTCCGATAATATCAAATATCACGATATTTCCAGAATATTGCGATTTAGAAAATGTACACTTATTTTTTTGCCCCTTCCCCCAAGGCATTGGTAGGGGAAACACTGGGGGGTAGTGATGCACGGGCCGCAGTTATAACCGCGCTGACCGCGGCTATCCCACCCCGCAGGCGGGCAGGATCATAAAAATAAACATTCTGATTACCGTAAATTCCGGACTATAAGCCGCGGCTTTTTTCCCGTTTTTTGGCCTTTTTTGCCCCCTGCGGCTTATATAACGGTGCGTCTTATCTATGGATTTTTTCCAAAAAAAAAAAAAAATCTCTCTTTTTTAGCACTCTTTCTAACTATAAATCCACTTCTGTTTTAATTTCCTCTCTTGCCCTCTTTTAACAACATAACATAACATAACATAACACAACACAGGTAAGCAGAAAGAAAAAGACGAAGCAATCACGCCATGAATGAGGAAATGACTCACCTGCTGGAGGCTGGAGATACACCGCTTGGGCTAAACTTTTACTCCGTGAAACACTATCGATTAAGTCCGACATCGCTCAGAGGTTTTGAGCAGCTTGAAAACAAGTTTGAAAACGTGCAGAAGTCCATCCACTCACTCACTAAAGAAAATAATGCAACCGTGAAGAGTTTCACTCGTGTCCAGCCATCTGGCCGAGTTAGAGCCGAAGTCCCGAACACAGTGAGAAAACCTCCCGAAGGTGCTGCTGCAGCGGGGTGCATATTGTCCGGCCAGCCGACCGAGAGGCATGCGAGCCGGGCACTATTAAACAGTTGGGGTGTGTGAGGTGGCTGGCTGTGGAGGTGGCGGTTTCTCCTCCTCCTCCTTTCTTCTTTCTTTCCGGCCTGCCACCGAGGGCCATCTTCATCTGCCTACTCCGCTGGCCCGACCGTCAACTCATCCTCCAGGCTGCGGGGAAGAAGCCCCTCACCTGGGAGGGTACGCGCTTTTTCGTCCCGGCAGGACCTCCGCGTTGGTGCAACAGAAACGCGCAACATACAACAGCATCATCGAGTCAATGGATATCGCTTTGGCGTACTGTACCCAGCGAGACTCGTCATAACCATTGATGGACAGCGGCGGAACAAGAGCTCAAAGTGAAACTGCCGAATATCTTTTGAGTTGGACTGGTCAATAGTACTGTGAGTAACTAAAATAAAAAAATAAAAAACCGAATTCTCTCTTCTTTAGCACTCTTTCTAACTATAAATCCACTTCTGTTTTAATTTCCTCTCTTGCCCTCTTTTCACCACACCGCGGACACTGTGTGCACTGTAAAAAAAACAAAAAATACCACAATGTGTGATTTTGTCTGGGGATTAGTGACCTGACTTTTGTTTTGTTGAAATGTTAATAAATGGGAGCTTCCCCAAACAGCCATCCATTCCCGACAATCCCCTCTGTGCACGAAGCCTTACATATGGTAATTAAACATCAAAACACCCGCGGCTTATAGACCGGTGCGGCTTATAGAAGAAAAAAATAGTCACCTTTGAAGGTGCGGCTTATAGACCGGTGCGTCTTATAGTCCGGAATTTACGGTAATAGCGGATGGGTTGCGGGCGGTTGAAACGATGTATCATTAATGAAGAAAATTAATATGAATTACGTTCTCTAGTCTATGAACGTATTTTAAGCTACATTTTTCGTCAGGCACATTCTTAGTCGCCTATTGTAGATCCCCCAAAGGACCCACGGCCGTAAACCAAACAATAGTCATGTGCTAGGTCGCTAAGCTCCACTTTTCGTCCATATATGGTCAATGATGTCACCCTCAAAAAGGAGTCTCCGCTGAAGACGTGTTTGAAGAGAAGACGCGTTCGTATTTTCCCATACAATGAGGCAATTCAGTAAACTAAACTTAAAGCTATAGCGTTAGCCGAGTAAGCTACAGGAGGGCAAGTGGTGGACTGGACAGAATACAGCATGGAAGTTTATTTGGAGTCTTGGACTGCAGCGATCGCACCAACGGCAGCAGAAACCGTAAGTTTGTTCCTTTTATAGCGTTTTATAGCGTTTATACCGTCGGGTGCATGGCGGGCGCGGATCTATAATAGTGTGAAATAATTTGTGCGGATTTATGGCGGGCGGACGGTTCATGCATAGCCTACACGCGGATTAGGATGGCATAAAAGCTCATCCGCGCATCTCTACTGGGGGGAGTTTTGCCTAGTCGTTAAAATGAAAAGTGACTGTTTATAGATAGGAGACTTGCATCCAGGCAAACACAAGGCACCACCGCGGGGGAGAGAGGCAGTGTGTCTTCAACGCCAAGTTTCTGCTGAGCAGGAAATGTTCCAGTAGTGTGCTAGACCCAACACACGCTAACGAGAAGCTAATGCCAATCAAGAGTTGATATTACTGAGTCAATCAGCTTCAATAATATCAAGTCTGATTGGCCTTAGCTTCTCATTAGTGTGTGTTTGGATCTAGCCACTAACTGGAACATTTCCTGCTCAGCAGAAACTTGGCGTTGAAGACACACTGCCCCCCGGTGGTGCCTTGTGTCTTTACAGCTGTTATTTACTACTGAGGGTTGTGTCTGTGGGAATATGTTCATGCGCATCACTGGCTGCGTATGTTGGTGAAACGGACTGTTTGCTTGGCTGGCACACGTGTGCATGAGCATGCCTCTGTGTGCGTGTGTGCGTGTGTGTGCGTGTGTGTGTGTGCGCGCGGCTACCTGGTGTCTGTGCAGCTGTAGTCCACGGCTGAGAGATAAAGACCTGCTGTTTTTTTGAGATTGTTGTGGCCAGCTGCATCTGTGCTAGTGTGTTTGTGTGTGTGTGTGTGTGTGTGTGTGTGTGTGTCTGTGTGTGTCCCACCCTCCACTATGTGCGTGCTGCTAACCTGATGTTTCTGCTGCTTACAATTTATTTAATTTTTTTTTCAATTTTATGTCGTGTGTGTGTGTGTTTGTGTTTGTGTCTGTGTGTGTGTGTGTGTGTGTGTGTGTGTGTGTGTGTGCGTGTGTGTCTGTGCGTGTGTGTGTGTGTGTGTGTGTGTGTCTCTGTGTGTCTCTGTGTGTGTGTCCCACCCTCCACTATGTGCGTGCTGCTAACCTGATGTTTCTGCTGCTTACAATTTATTTATTTATATTCACGTTTTCTCAGAAGCTCATGGAGTAAACAGATTTACAGTATCAAGGATATATAAAAATTTAAATAAGATAAAATAATAATCCCACAAGAACAGTCCCACCCAATACCTCTAGACAAGAGGCCATAACAGAGGCAGTGGAGTCAGGAAGGGAAAAAATTAATAAATAAACAAACAAATAAATATATAAATAAAACTTAAATAATAAAACAAGGGTACATCTACTTTTTGCTTGCTCAGAGTCTGGCTGTAGGTGGTGTGTCTGTGCATCTGTGCATGAAAGATTTGGCGTGTGTGTGTGTGTGTGTTTGCAAGCGCGCGCATGTGTGTGTGTGTGTGTGTGTGTGTGTGTGTGTGTGTGTGTTTGCAAGCGCGCGCATGTGTGTGTGTGTGTGTGAAGTGTCTGTGTTTGCATGCACGCGCATGTGTGTGTGCGCACGTGTGTGTGTTTGCACGCGCGCGCATGTGTGTGTGTGTGTGTGTCAGTGGCGGACTGCATAATCGGGCACGTCGGGCAAATGCCCGGTGGCCTGGCCTGGCCTGGCCTGGCAAAAAAAAAAAAAAAAAAAAAAAAAAAAAAAATTTTTTTTTTTTTGCAGGCCAGGCCAGGCCACTCACTGAACAGCAGGCCAGGCGCCGCCTACTGGTTTACTAGTGGTTTTATTACTTTATTCAGGTTTAAAGTGGGTGCATCTCATTGTAAAATTGGACTTGGCCCAAATTGGGCTTCAAACGGCCCAAATTGAGTTGAGTTGAGTTGAGTTGAGTTGAGTTGAGAAAACTTTATTTATCCCCGGGGGGCAATTCAGTTTCTACAGTTCATCACCGTTGCAAGTAAACATATTGTATTTCATTTCTGGTCACAAAATACAAAATACATACATACACAAGAAGGGAAATAGGAAGGGAGCTCAGTGTGATCAGACCGAGATAGTGCATTTGGTTCCTCGTGTCCCTCAGCGTACATGGATCTGAGCCGCAAGGGTGCAGGACGCAACATTGTTTATACACATGTAAAGTGCATAGGGTGCATGTGTAAACAGTTGGTTTTAGAAATACATAAAAAATAAGTAAAAATAAAAATAAATAAAAAGTAAGATAAAAGGTAAAAAAAAATTTGCATACAGAAATTGGGCTTCAAACGGCCCAAATCGGGCTTCAAACAGCCCAAATCTGGCTTTAAACGACCCAAATCTGGCTTCAAACGGCCCAAATTGGGCTTCAAACGGCCCAAATCGGGCTTCAAACAGCCCAAATTGAGCTTCGAACGACCCAAATTTTTCGCCGCCGCCCTTCGGACGCCGGCACGCGCGTCGGCCCGTATTGGCCTGGCCTGCTTGGTATCTAATGCCCGGCCTGAATTATGATCCCAGTCCGCCCCTGGTGTGTGTGCATGATGTTGTGTGTGTAAACAAGATACCTGGTGCTTCTGCTGCTGCTGCTTGCTCAGGTTGCGGCTGTACGTGTTGTACTTGACAATGTCTTGACTCATGTCATCCACTCTGTCCATCAGGAGCTGCAGGCTCTTCTCCAGGTGGTTACTGAGGGGGGGAGAAGATGGCAGCGTGTCACTCAGAGATATGTATCCTCCTATAGAGCATCGTGAGCAGCACTGTGTCACTCAGAGATATGTATCCTCCTATATAGCATCGTGAGCAGCACTGTGTCACTCAGAGATATGTATCCTCCTATATAGCATCGTGAGCAGCACTGACATACATCCACTCTCTAACCCCTCTTCCCTTGAGATATACTCCTGCACACAGACAGACAGCGTACACATTCTGTTTATCTTACTTTCTACTAGAGTCCACTGGAGGAGAGGGAGGGAGGGAGGGAGAGAAGTCTGAAAACGACACCGCAATGAAGTTAGTTTCTCTCCCTGTGCTTCGGTTTGTACTTTCAGATATCAGCATTATTTTAGTTTCCTGATCACTTTGAAGATGAAAACAACATGCTGTTGCTGCTTAATAATAAAAGCTTTCCACTGACAAACCTGCGGAAGGCCTTTTATTGTGAAGAACTGATCGGAAATGCAATGTTTATCCACCGTTTTAGCTCTGACTTTTGACCACTAGTGACTAGTCACACAGCCATAATCTGATGCTGCAGTTGCTTTGCAACTTGAGACAAGTGCATCACCAGTTTAACCCATTGATACCTGATGCAGCATTTGTGTGCGTATCCCTTTAACACCTTAAGTGCCATAGCCGAAATAATTCGTCTTACATAATCCAGCGCTTGAGTGCCAGAGCCGAAATAACTCGTCTTACATGTTTTTTTGACGGTGGGACATCAATCAACCCCTTTTACATCTTCCAGATAACTATTTGGAGCAAGAGCATGCGTGTAATCTATTTTACCGACCACTAAGTGGCGACAGAGACCGAGAGAAGTCACAGCCATGGGACCCAAAAGCCACAAAAGCAGCCGCCTCCCGCGGAAAAGCCCGGACACACACACACAGAACGGACAGAGATCCCTTCCCCCCAGAGCCGCGCAGCAACGCGCGAACACACACACACACACACACACACACACACACACACACACACACACACACACACACACACACACACACACACACACACACACCGCGGGAGAAAGCCATTCAAGGAAATGGCGACGCGATTTTACAGTAATCCGTTTCAGACTCGTCTTGCCCGACAGGCAGACAGGCAGGCAGGCACGCAGACAGACAGGCAGGCAGCACAACGCGCTTCTGACACGCCCGCTGAAGCCAGGAGGAAGGAGGAGAAGACACACGGAGGGAGGAGTTTGAATGAGAGGGGTGTTTCCTGTTGTTATGGAGGAAATTACTGTTCAAAACTATTGTTTAGAATGTCTGACGGTCTTACTGATGCCAAAAATGAATGGTTAAAGTGACTGTTTCACAAAAAGCCATTTATCTCTGAATAAATTTCCAGACGCTGAAACCATGCTGTACTCAACGGCTAATATCTACATAACTACTAACTCTGCAAACTAACTCTTTTAGACAGAGAAAGCACACATTCTATTAGTTATTTTTAGATGATTGGTGTTCATGAATTCTTAACAGAAAAGAATCCTCGGCTCTTCTAAAATGAGCCAGAATCGTCAAAAACACCCCTGGCACAACTTACCTACAGGAATGAAAACATGGCTGGCATTCAATGTGTTAAGACTGCGAACCGCGTCGTCTTAAAGGGATACACACACAAATGTGGGATATACAAACAAATGCTGCATCAGGTATCAATGGGCACCGTCAAGCAGGCGCCCCTCATGTACGGAAATACAAGTCCTGACCCGCGCCTGTTTCGCGCTCCACCGTGCCACGTACGGAAAAACCACATCAGATGATCCATGCCACACTTCTGAGTCTGCCCCCTTGTGGTCCTACCTGGTTAATCATTCTTATGGAAAGTGACTGTCATTCGTTGGAAGGCTACTGTCATGTAACTTCTCCCACAGGGATCCAGCAGGGCTCAGACCCGGGGACCCTCCTCTCCTCTTCTCTCCTCTCCTCTCCTCTCCTCTTCTCTTCTCTCTCTTCTCTCCTCTCCTCTCTTCTCTCCTCTCCTCCTCCTCTCCTCTCTTCTCCTCCTCCTCTCCTCTCCTCTCCTCTCCTCTCCTCTCCTCTCTCCTCTCCTCTCCTCTCCTCTCCTCTCCTCTCCTCTCATCACTTGGCTCCGTTATCATATCCGACATCGTTTCCCACCATTACCAAGCTCACAACACTCGTCTGCCAAGGTCTTTCTCTTCTCTCTCCCGTCTCCCCTGGGTCTCATCTCGGGATGTCTGCCCAGCACCTTGAGCTCAACCTTGACAAGACGGGGCCGCTCTTCTTCTACTCTTTTATTTTGGTCTAAAGGAATTACATGATCTAATTGATGAATGCTTGGAGGCTGCTGCACAATGCAATTAGCAGATTGGAAGGAGAGGGACTGACTTGTTTGTATTTAAATGGCAATTATAATCGGCGAGTGCCGCCAGCAATGTAAATATTGTTATTGTCGTCTGTGCAGTGTGTGAGTGTGGGTGTGTGTGTGTGTGTGTGTGTGTGTGAGTGTGGGGTGTGTGTGTGTGAGTGTGGGGTGTGTGTGTGTGTGTGTGTGTGTGTGAGTGTGTGAGTGTGGGGTGTGTGTGTGTGTGTGAGTGTGGGGTGTAGGAGTGTGTGTGTGTGTGTGTGTGTGTGTGTGTGTGTGTGAGTGTGTGAGTGTGGGGTGTGTGAGTGTGGGGTGTAGGGGTGTGTGTGTGTGTGTGTGTGTGTGTGTGTGTGTGTGAGTGTGGGGTGTGTGTGTGTGTGTGTGTGTGTGTGTGTGTGTGTGTGTGTGAACAGCGGTCACGTCCCGTCATCTGTTGGAAGCTGAAACAACTTGTCAAACAAATACTTGATCTTTTCCTACAGTCCCTGAACAGCAGCTCCTCTATTCCCACAAGCAGCATCTCTCAAAGGCATGATCTCTGGAAACTTTCATCAATAGAGACACTGCATGAAATAGGCCACGCCCATCACGGGGGAAAAGCTCAGTTCATTTCCACACACCAGAGTCATTTTCCTTGAATTAAACATAGCTAAAAGCTGTTGTGTGGTGTGGTGGGGCTGCGCAGACAACAAATGTAAAAAGAATCACCAGTTAAAGTTTTTTTGTACTTCTGAGCAAAACAAGGAAGCCATTGAGAATTGGCGAGAAGAAAAATGTGGATCTAGCTGTCAAGGAAGTAAGTTGGAGTGTTCATCTTCCGTATATACGATCTTTTTGTGCAACACGCAACCATGCACGTGACATAGGAGAACGCCAGGATTGGAGGGGGGGTTTCTGTTTTCCCCCGTTTTGGGGTGTGGTTTCTGAATGATGACACGCTCCGCAGTGTCTCTATGTGGGCAAAATCTCTTGATGTGTTGAGAGGCACGGCAGGGCTGATCTGAATGTACAATTCACAGGTGCCGAGTGGTCAGATGCATTGTGCCAGTGCCAGATGTGCCAAACATGGCCTCCTTCAATACAAAGTGGTACACACAGACTGCATGTCCGACTCTCATAGATGTATCCTTTGATTGATGATTCTTGATGAATAGATGTAAAATCTCACCTGCAACACTAGCTCATAATGTTCTGGTTCAGCCCAGGGCTCTCAGGTTTACTGCTCCTCCTTTCTGATGCCCTATCCAAGATATTTAAAAGAGCAATAGATCTAAATGGTCTTACAGCCATCTTTGGTATACACTGAGGAGGACCTCCCTGCATGGCTTATGTCACTCTCTTAGCCAGAAGACTCAATTGCCGTCATTGGAGGCAGGTTCCTCCTCCGTCTGCACACCTCCCTCTTCTAAACGTTGGATTAGAGAAGATGCACCAACATCTTCTGAAGCTAGAAAACATCAGATTTGCTTTACGAGGACCTGAGGATCATTTTAGCAGTGTACTGTATGGCAACCTTTTGTGACATATCTGCTTGACTAGCTGTGAGGTTGTAGTATTGTTTATTTAGCTGTGAGGTTGTAGTATTGTTTATTTAGCTGTGAGGTTGTAGTATTGTTTATTTAGCTGTGAGGTTGTAGTATTGTTTATTTAGCTGTGAGGTTGTAGTATTGTTTATTTAGCTGTGAGGTTGTAGTATTGTTTATTTAGCTGTGAGGTTGTAGTATTGTTTATTTAGCTGTGAGGTTGTAGTATTATTTATTTAGCTGTGAGGTTGTAGTATTGTTTATTTAGCTGTGGGGTTGTAGTATTGTTTATTTAGCTGTGAGGTTGTAGTATTGTTTATTTAGCTGTGAGGCTGTAGTATTGTTTATTTAGCTGTGAGGTTGTAGTATTGTTTATTTAGCTGTGAGGTTGTAGTATTGTTTATTTAGCTGTGAGGTTGTAGTATTGTTTATTTAGCTGTGAGGTTGTAGTATTGTTTATTTAGCTGTGAGGTTGTAGTATTGTTTATTTAGCTGTGAGGTTGTAGTATTGTTTATTTAGCTGTGAGGTTGTAGTATTGTTTATTTAGCTGTGAGGTTGTAGTATTGTTTATTTAGCTGTGAGGTTGTAGTATTGTTTATTTAGCTGTGAGGTTGTAGTATTGTTTATTTAGCTGTGAGGTTGTAGTATTGTTTATTTAGCTGTGAGGTTGTAGTATTGTTTATTTAGCTGTGTGGTTGTAGTATTGTTTATTTAGCTGTGAGGTTGTAGTATTGTTTATTTAGCTATGCGGTTGTAGTATTGTTTATTTAGCTGTGAGGTTGTAGTATTGTTTATTTTCAACATTTGCTATTCACCTGATTCACCACGCCCACTTTCAAGATTCAAGATTCAAGATTCAAGATTTTTTTATTGTCACTCCATGGTACAAGTATCACGTGTGAAATTCTTGTGCTGTGGACTCCGTTTACAACATAGTATAACAGGGCATATGAGTGCAAAAACAACAAGAGACACAACAAGCAATAAGGCAGTATAGTGATAAGACAAGTCAGAGACAGTGGCATATTCACTGCACATAGGTGCACATGTCATGTGCATACTTTAGACGTGCTTAAACATTTTAAATTCGGCGTATTCGACATACAGGTGCAAATAGCATATTCCTTATTAAACATACAATTAAACTTGGCGTTTTAAATTCGGCGTATTTGACATACAGGGGCAAATAGCATAATCCTTATTAAACATACAATTAAACATTAGACATACGTAATGGTAGCAGCTACAGTACGGTACAGTACGGCTACTACACTATTTGTGTATGTTAAGGAGTCTCGTGGCCTGCGGGAAGAAACTGTTCCTCAAGCGATTTGTGCGTGCTTTTGGAACCCTGTATCTTCTCCCTGAGGGTAACAGGGAGAACAGGCTGTTGTGGGGATGGTTTGTGTCTTTGATGATCTTCAGGGACCTCCTGAGGCACCGCTGGTTGTACAGTTCGTGCAGTTCTGGCAGCTCACATCCTGTTACGTGCTGGGCCGCGCGTCTCACTCTCCGTAGCGCCCTGCGGTCCATGGTGGTACAGTTCCCGTACCAGGTGGTGAAGCAGCCAGTCAGCAGGCTTTCAATGGTGCCTCTGTAGAAGTCCGTAAGGATTTCTGGCCTTAGCCCAAATTTCTTCAGGCGCCTGAGTCCGTGTAGTCGCTGTTGGGCCTTTTTGACAACAGTGGCGGTGTGGCCGGCCCAAGTCAGGTCCTGGTGGATGTTGACTCCCAGGTACTTGAAGCTGTCCACCCTTTCCACCACTGTGCCGTTGATGGTGATTGGGGGGTGTGTGCCCCCCCCCCCTCCCCTCCTGTAGTCTACAATGATCTCCTTGGTCTTGGAGACGTTCAGAGAGAGGTGGTTGTCCTGGCACCATTGTTCCAGGGCCCCCACCTCCTCTCTGTAGGCCGTCTCGTCGCCCCCCGAGATCAGCCCCACGACTGCTGTGTCATCTGCAAACTTCACGATGGTGTTCGAAGTTTGAGTCGCCACGCAGTCGTGGGTGTAGAGGTCGTACCAGAAGGGGCTGGAGACGCACCCCTGGGGCGCTCCTATGCTGATGGTCAGTGGGGAGGAGGTGAGGTTGCCCACCCTCACCACCTGGCGGCGGTCTGTCAGGAAATCCAGGATCCAGTCGCACTTTTTCTCTCTTCCGCGTTAGACGCAATTGTATTTGTTCTTCCGGTTCAGCGCTACTGTAGGTGACGGCCAATTTCAAAACAAAACGTCACTATAATAATGAATGAAGTTTGGCAACATTCAGAATTAAGCTACACACTGTGGCCAACTTCAGTTACATGTTCATAGCGTTACTGCTGCGAGGAGCCGATGGCTGTACCCGGTCGGCATTTAACGTTAGTTACAAAAGCACGTCGACAGTGTTTTCTCACTGCCAGTAGCCTAACTACAGTAGGGTTTGACAGATAGCTAGTCTGACCGGTGTCAGCACAGCCAGTGCTCCCAGTCCTCGCTGCTCGTTAAAGATTTACAATAGGCGTTATTCTGATAAACTGGTCACATTTACGTTCTCACCCGAAAGATATTAAAACTTTAACATTTTTTTTTTTTTTTAGCTTGAAAACTTTTGGCAAGTCTAAAAATGACTGCGGTAGGCGTACTCTACTTCCGTGTTTAAAACCGGAAAGACCATTACAAAATGACATCATGCAGAAGCGTTCTTGTATGGGCAAAGAATAAGGTGAATAGAATTTGTGTACTCTAAACCGCGCGTGTGTGCGCACACTCAAAGCTAATTTATACTAACTGCGGAGTGTCCGGTTTTCGTGGAGCGGAGGCTCTGTGCGGTGAGCGCGGCGCTCCGCACAGGCTCTGCAACACGTTCTCACTCCGAGCACGTATAGCATATTGACGCTTTGTCCCGTCCCTTGTGCGTCGCTTGTTACTAACATGGTACCCTTGAGCGACCCATGAAACGACTTGGGCTTTCCGACTAAACTCAATGCAAACCCATGGAAGTCATCTTTGACGCTTATGGCAACTGCTCCCCCATTAGCCTAACTGCTCCCCCATTAGTCAACTGCTCCCCCATTAGGGTCTGGGGGGAGGTTAGGTTTAGGCGTGGGGGGTGGGAGAGGTTAGGTTTAGGGTTAGGGTATGTGGGAGGTTAGGTTTAGGCATGGGGGTGGGAGAGGTTAGGGTTAGGGTCTGGGGGAGGTTAGGTTTAGGCATGGGGGGTGGGAGAGGTTAGGTTTAGGGTTAGGGTCTGGGAGAGGTTAGCTCCTCCAGACCCTAATGGGGGAGCAGTTGACTAATGGGGGAGCAGTTAGGCTAATGGGGGAGCAGTTGCCATAAGCGTCAAAGATGACTTCCATGGGTTTACATTGAGTTTAGTCGGAAAGCCCAAGTCGTTTCATGGGTCGCTCAAGGGTACCATGTTAGTAACAAGCGACGCACAAGGGACGGGACAAGGCGTCAATATGCTACGCGCTCGGAGTGAGAATGGGTTGGGCTCTGAGGAGGGACTGCACGGAGCTCCGCGCTCCTCTCAAAAAAATTTACTCCGCGGAGCCCGCCGCGAGCTGTGCAGTCAATTCCGAGGCTATGATTGTCTAATGTTTGCTATGGTTTGTATAGAGAAGAAGCCTCCACAAGCTGACCAAGTGACCGGTGAAATCAGTGCAAAATGAACGGGTTTGAGCTTCGCCACATGAGTGAGGGAGCAACATGATCCTTTTCTCACAGTCATGAGGGAGCCCATTTTAGACTGAATAGCCTACAATTTACTACGTCAATAAAAAACGATTTGAGATCGAAAAAATGTAATGCAAAGCACAAAAACAAGAAGACAACAAACTTGCTAAAAACAAACTGAAAATAGCCTACAATTGCACTAGGATTGATTATTCGCCGATATAAATCAGGATCACACACGGAAGAACTGATGTGAGATTTGCATTCTCGCTATTTTCACAACGGGAGCCTGGAGGGGGATTCTCCGCTCTCTGCAGACACTGCACTGATACCGTATTTACCATAAAAGGATGTGGCTCTGCGGAGAGAACGGTCTTGCCGTGAACACCGCGGACACCGGACACTCCGCAGTCAGTATAAATTTGCTTTCACACTCACGTCTATTATTCTTGTGTGTCGTAGGGGTGGGGGAAAAAATCGATTCACCTAAGTATCGCGATTTTTAATGTCACGATTTTTTGAATCGATCTTTAATTCCAGAATCGATAATCGCAAAAAAAAAAAAAAAAAAAAGAATTTGCAGTCAGGCCACTCACTGAACAGCAGGCCAGACGCCGCCTACTGGTTTACTAGTGGTTTTATTACTTTATTAGTTAGTCTGAAGTAATAATTACACTTAAAGTGGGTGCATCTCATTGTAAAATTGGACTTCAAACGGCCCAAATCTGGCTTCAAACGGCCCAAATTGGGCTTCAAATGGCCCAAATTTCACGCGCGTCGGCCCATATCGGCCTGGCCTGCTTGGTATCTAATGCCCGGCCTGAATTAGGATCCGAGTCCGCCCCTGTTTTTAACTATATCGCCCAGCCCTACTCATGATATAATATACAGTCTCTAGTGTATGATTAAACTTTTCCCATGTTCTAATCTAGTGTAAAAAAACAAACAAACTGAAAAAAGAAAAGAAAAAAATAAACAAAAATCGCAATAAATCGTAATATCGAATCGCAATAATCGTAGAATCGCAATACTTAAGAATCGCAATATAAATCGAATCGGCACCCAAGAATCGTGATAGTTTCGAATCGGGAGATAAGTGAATCGCCACAGCCCTAGTGTGTCGGGTTTGTTTTTGTACTGTTTTTTTCTTTGTCTTCTTTCTGTATTCTGCTTGTCCCCCTGGGAAGAGAGGGACGGGTGCTTCCTGCACTTCTGTATTCATATCTGCTTTTCAATTTTGAAAACTAATAAATAAAGTGGAGAGGGGCCGGGGGGGGAGAAATACTTCACCCATCCTCCATATCTATTGACTCTACAGTTTTAAAGGCTTTAGAAAACAGAAAATAAAAAACTTTCCTATCACTGTCCTCTGCTCTCAAAGTGGAGGAATATTTTTCTTAGATCTACTGGCAGGCAGGTTTGGGAACCGAGACTCCGTTTTATCGACAAGCTGGTTCCAATGTTTCCAGAACCAATCGGATCAGAACACATTTGGCTTATTGATTGCCGTTATCGAATGTCTGCCACCCCCACATCAACCTTGTAATTATATTGAATTGTATCCCTCTCCAATCATCAGTTGTCTGCTGTGAGGAGAACAATCGACTTGACTCTCTACTGCCCCCTGCATAACATAATACCAACGTGAAAGACGCATGGAAGTATGTGCGTAGTGAGTGACGGTTATGTTTGAAACGGACGTGTTTATTTTCAGATGAAAACGGAAGATAAATGAGTTCTTAATCGATTTAGAACAGCCTCGATAACAGCGGTCGCCATTGTTGTTATTATGTCCGGGGCAGTGGACAACAGCTTGACAATGGCATCAATCCCGCCCATTGCATTGTTTATTGGTGCCGATTGGCTAAATGTTAGGCTCCCTCAGCGCTCATTGGACCGAACGTTTTTTCAACATGAGAAATCTCTGTTTGCATGTCACGACGCCAGACCAGAAGCAGTCAACTTGGTGGAGTGGGTGGATTCGAAGACCTGTAATATTCATACCAGCATGCGTATAAAAACGACACGCATACTAGGGATGTTCATTTTGAACAATTTCCATAATCGAAAAACGGGAAAATTAACGATCAATTATCGATTATCGATAGCGTAATAATAATAATATATATATATATATATATATATATTTTTAGTCTGGTCTGGTAATAACGTTGCGCGTTCTCGGCCAACTATAATGGCGATGCCGCTGTGTAGTAAGAATATCAGACACTAGCGCTGTGGCCAGGTAAACAAACATGTTACATGTCAGGTTACATGATGTAAGGCAATCGGCGTCTTCCAGCTTAGCTGACAGCACAAGAGTCTAATCACAGGCCTGAGCCTCACTGAGGTCCGCAGACCGTTGGGTGCATTTGTTTGTGTCCCCGGAGCATGCCGGTGTGAATTCCCCATGTTTAAAACAGTTTTGTTAGCACAAAGGCCCGTGCCCAGCCAGAAAACTAGAGACTATATGAAGCTCCACCTCACGTTAGTCGGCTGTGCAATGGAGTGGGGCGATGAGGAACGAATTCCACCCAAACCTAGTCCGCAAAAAAAAATAAAAAAAATAAAAAAATAATAATCGATCAAAATTCCACATGATCAAATCAATTTCTTAACGATCAATTATCGATTTTCGATAATTGATCCTAATAATCCCTAACGCATACATATGCAAAACACACACACCCTGTAGTCAGTCTCAGCATGGGCTCCCAGCTGCCATCAACTATTGACATTTTCCTCATCACATCATACATGCAGACACACGTTTATGTAAAGGCCTCACGAGCACTGATATGACCACTGATATGACACACATACATACATACATACATACATACTACTGATGAGCTGGCTATGACCACACGCATGTACATACATACATACTGTACATAGTACTGATGAGCTGGCTGATATGACCACACGCATGTACATACATACATACATACTACTGATGAGCTGGCTGATATGACCACACGCATGTACATACATACATACATACATACTACTGATGACCACACACATGTACATACATACATACATACTACTGATGAGCACACGCATGTACATACATACATACTACTGATGAGCACACACATGTACATATACATACTACTGATGAGCACTTCCTGATGTATCGTGCCATCTTCACAGATGATTTACACACATCAATATTGCCGTCTGCCACCTGCAGAGTGTTGAATGAAAGTGGTATAATAATCCAGCCAACACTTAACTGCAGAGCCGTACTCTCCCCAGCCCCCAGCAGCCCACACACACAGCAGCATCCAGCTGAATAGGTACCTGGGCTTGTGGACACAGACATAGCAGTTATGTTGTCTGTCACCAGCTCTTCTAATGCTACCTTTTCACATCAGCATCACAGCTGTGCCCGGCTAGGATTTATTTCCCTGCATATTTAACTGTGGGGTAGCTAACATGTACTTGGCTGAAGCACATAACGTCAGTTAAAGCTCAAGTTTCATGATGTAAAAACATGTTGCTTCTTTTCTTGGCGTATGGCTTCTTAGTCAGTTAAATGTTTATTTGTATAGGGACAGATACATAAACATGGAGCATTTGCAGGAAACAGTCTTATGTCATATATCATAACATTTCTAGTCTAAGCTAATTTGCAATGTTCTCCAGAACATTGCAAATTAGCTTAGATTAGCACTAAAAATCTCAAATTAGCACTAGTGTGACCCCCATTAGTGCTAATTTAATTTATTTATCCTGGTTGCTGCTCCACCCTCTGTCGATCTGGGGAGAGCCAAAACTGGCTCCATGCTTCCTCCGAGACATGGGCAGTTAGCCAGCCGCTTCTTTTCACCTGACAGGGGAAGCTTCACCGGTAGGACATAGCACGTGGGAGGATCACGCTATTCCAACCAGTCCCCCTCCCTCTGAACAGGCGCCCTTAACGACCAGAGGAGGAACCACATCAGCAACCAGGATATTGCATGTTTTGGTGAAGGGGTTCCTATGAAGGGAATGAAGGGAGGCACGGGGAGAACATGCAAACTCCACACAGAAAGGCCCTTTTGATGACCCCACCCGGGCGGTGGGCACTCGAGGACATGCGGACGGGCACGCACTCCTTCAGCGTTCACAGCGTCCCAGGTGGGAATCGAAGCCAGGACCTTCGAGCTGTGAGGCGACAGCGCTTACCACTGCACCACCGTACCCCCCTAATTTGCAATGTTCTAATAGTTTTCCAGAATGTTATATTTTATTTAATTAAAAATGGTTTCCAATATTTTTATTTTTATTAATTTTATTTTATTTTTTTTACCTGTGAAGACTGTTGTGTGGTCAGTTTTCAATCTTACACTAGATATCAAGCCCATCACCAAAATCCACATACAACAATCTTGATCTTCTGTGGAAGGACACCTGTAGGCCTGTAGGACCAAATCCCACCTCAACATCTTCCTCGTGTGTCCCCAGCTGTCACACTTGATTCTCACACACTGATGGTAGCTTATAAAAAAGGGTCTCATTCATCGTCCATAAATGACTCAGAAGTGGATCCTTCAAAACATCTGGCGGGTACGTTTCATTAAATTCGCACCCTACAATGTCATTCATGATAAAACAGAAGGACATGGTCAAATTGCAAAATGTATTGTATTTGCATTGAAAAAGGAAATTATTGTATGATTGCAAGCTGTTCTTTCTGTGAACTTATGGCAGGAGGAAAATGAGCTTTTTGAAAAGTAGGGCCTAAATATTCTTTAAAGTCGAGGTGAACCCATCGTCACGTGCATCTGAGTCCGTTTCAGACTGAAAACAAATTGAGAGGCGGACCATATACGGTGTCGATGATTTGATTTGACAATTCTGTCGACTGGTTTTGGCATCGGCCAATCCTGGCGTGTTCCACCCCCAAATCGGGTGGGATTCAGCGTGTTGTCGTGCTATGCGAGTGGGATCCGCGGAGTACCAGGCAGCCACCTGCATCGTGAGGAGCGAGCGGACAATCCGATCCATAGGTGCTGCCCACCCGCCTGGAAACTCCGAGAGACGACCCCTGACAGCCAGGGAGGCTGTCAGGCTCGGAGGCGCGCGCCATTATCGTTATAAATGTAAATAATATCCCTGGAATGTGTGTTTTAACGAGCCAGTTACATTTCTTTGGATTCTTAGAGATTATAGTTTTAGTTTTTTGTTCATGTTTCTAACAATTGGCCAAGTTAGTAGTTAGTTTATGGGATAGGAATTCTGCCAGATGACAGGCACTAGGCGCCATTTCTACTTCATTTGGAAGAGGAAATTATCCTGAAATGAAGATTTGATTGACAGCTGCATGTCGTGATATGATTGGTTGAAATGGGGTAGAAATTTGATAGTACTAGGTGACGTCAGCAAACTGTACATTACTGTTATCAATGAAATCTTGAAAAATTAACTTTTGATGTGGAAAAAGTGTGAAAAACTAAATAAATTATATTTTTGTGATTTGTTTTGCACACATTATTAAATAGGTGCACTGCAGACCCAGGTATTTGAACTAAAAGAAAAGAAAAGTCATTTTTGGGTTCAGCTCCACTTTAAGTAAACACTTCTCATGTCTCCGAGTGCTATGTTCCATTATGGAAACTAGAGGTTTCTGTTTGGACACGGTGGGAAAGGAAATGCGTGTGAATAATACATGTTACAGTGTTAACATGTATTATTCACACGCACACCTGTAATGTAATGTAGTGTAACATCTAGGGGTGTCACGATACACTCAGTTCACCATACGATACGTATCACGATACTGGGTTCACGATAACGATACGATACGATACGATTTTAACAATATTTTGTTAAACTTGAATAATGACAATATATGACTGGAAAAGTAGTATTTTATTTGAAATGCACAAATACAAAACATGCTGTTGTGGGAAATTGTTATTACAATCAGAGATGGGCGAAAATACATCATAAAGTATTTTGATACAAATTACAAATACTTGCTCAAAAAATGTATCACAATACAAATACAAAATACTGGTCTGAAAAAGTATTTGAGATACAAATACGTATTTTGTATTTTGAAAATACATAAAAATACATTTTTATAAAAACCGATAAAGAGCTGCAACAATTAGTCAATTCATCAATTCCCTAGATATCTGACATCATAACAGTATCCCTGGAGATGATGTGCCATGGCTGCAGTTATGGCCGGCTCCACGGGCTCCCAAAATCATGACTGACAGACAGACAGACACTGCCCACCCACCTTGGTGCCATCGTGCAAATGTGCGATCGGCTCATACTACATCAGAGTTGCTCGAGTGACATCACTGATGACATCACAACTGCCTGAGTGACATCACAGTTGGGCAAACAGTTGCTTGAGTGACATCACTGATGATGACAGCCCAATTGTTCAAGTGACATCACTGATGACATCACTGATGACATCACAATCATGGCCACACACACTGCCACCCACTTTTCCAATTTTAATTAAGAAGATAATTAGTTGTGTCTTTCTAATATGACACACTGGTTTGAATATGCAGTAAACCGTTTAATTTGCAAATAGGCCAGTGCATGCAATATCTAATCATCAATTTATATTAGTAATTTATCTCTGGGGGAATTTCCACCAATACAAGGCTTCATACTAGACGTAGAAGTGATGTGAATTCTGACTCAAGACCCACCGTACTCTGCCTCTGATTTGTGGTTGAGTTTGTTCTGAGGGTAAGCCAATCAGAGGTAGAGTAGAAGTGACATGTCAAAACATTTTTCTCCACAGTTTAAACCTGTGTCAATGGTAAGAATGTGTCAATTTGAGAATAAAATGACATAAAATTAAAGAAAAAAGTATTTTATGTATTTAAAATACACAAAATACAAGGTCTGAAAGTATCTTGATACAAATTACATCTTATTTTTCTCGGTCCAGCCAAATACAAATTACAAAATACACAAATGTATTTGAAATACGTATTTGAAATACATGTATTTAAAATACTGCCCATCTCTGATTACAATAACAACTACAAAAAACATGAGATTGGAGATAAGGCTTATCTTGAAATAGAATGAGTTACACCGTCACTTAGATTTACTTTGAACTAAAAGGTTTCTCAGCAGTATAAATTCTCATTATGCATCTTCAGTTTTTCTTCAAACTCAAACAACAAGACTTTTCTTAGTCTATTTTTTATGCATCTTCAGTTTTTCCTGTCAAGTAAACAGTTTTGCCAGAAACTCAATTGAATGGTTTCTCTCCTGTATAACTTCTCATGTGTCTCTTCAGAGACTTGTTCAACTGAACTACTTTCCACACATTGAACTTCAACAAACAAAGACGTTTCTTTGTCTATTAAAAAAAAGAAAAAATTGTGATATGAGATTTCATCTCAACGATACATATCGTGACGTTTTACTATCGCGAAATTTCGTGGGACGATATATTGTGACACCCCTATTAACATCCCTATGTTACACTATGTAACACCCCTATGTTACACTACACAGCGCCTGGCCACAATGAAGGGCTCCATTATTCACAAAGGTCAGGGAGTCTCCCGATCAATCCTGAGTTAGAAATCAAAGTGCACCGAGGGATCTCCTATCATCACAGATTCTGTTTTAAGCCCAGGTTGAAGCGCAGCCTATAGGAGACGTCTATGCTAGGGCCTGGTTGAAGCGCAGCCTATAGGAAGCGTCTATGCGAGGGCCTGGTTGAAGCGCAGCCTATAGGAGACGTCTATGCTAGGGCCTGGTTGTTCATATTCACACAGGACAATCGAGGACAAACACTTGAATTGTATTAGTCTACAGGCAGAAAAGGGCTGACATGCAGTAACGTGAAGGTAGTTCAGAGGGGGTCAAGTGCTGTTTGATACAGCTGCCAAGTGACGTCCATGCTTACAGCCAGTGTTTTAGTGTTTTTTAAATGAGGACCTGGGAGGGGCTGCTGGCACAATCATATACTTTAATTAACGAGAGTATTAGCTAGTGAGACAATATCGCAACGCTATATGATCAAGGAGCTTGCTGCTAAACACATACTGTAGGCATAAGACCATGACTGGAGGGATACATTTGCCATGCTACTGTCCATTCCTTTAGTTGCCTAGACCAGGGGTTCCCAAATTTAAGAATACCAGGGCCCACTTTGAAATCTGAGAATCTTCCAGGGCCCACCCAACCCTGTAATCACAACTCTGATCAGCACACGCAACTAAGATGATGTATTTCCCAATATGTTTTTATTTCTTTAGATGTGAACATGGGCATATGGCAAATTATTAATCCATTAATTAATAATACAAAACAAATCTGCAAAATATCTAAAAGCCAGATTGCCAACATTTTCTCCCCTTTACTCATCAGGAATATTTGCATGCACAGGGGTTAAAGTGGGATTGGACAGGTGTTTTTGAAAAGACAATGCACACGCACTTCACTTCCTACTCTCCAAACAATGCACTGCAATTTTCTTTGCTTTTAGCTAGATTGAATTCACATTAGCCTGACATGGTTTGAAAGCTCGCAGGCTGGGGTGCATCACCCAAATCACATTAGTAATGTTGCTGTTACAATGTTACAAATGCATTACTGTAGCTCAAATGCTAACCGTTTCATGTATGTGGATGGAGTACGCAAATGCCATTCGCACCAAGTTCCAGGATGTATAGTGAAATAAAAACACTGATTTGGGTGGTGGAACCTAGTTTATTAGTAGGGGTGTGCCGATTAATCGTTTTTTAGATGCATCGCGATGAGTCACGTGACGATTAAAATCGATTCACAATGTTCGATTATCGATTTGCAAAAAATTGCAATTTTTTTTGTTGCTTTATTTGCAAAAAATACGGTATTTCGCCCGGAAAGCAGTTCCTTAACTGTAAAACGAGACCAAAACCGAAGTGCTGGAAACTGGAATCACTGAAGAAAGCATGCAGGGTGGCTGTAACATGTGATGCGTGGACTTCAGTCGCAACTGAAGATAATGGAGGTACATTTTGTTTGTTTACTTTAATTAATGGATACTGACAAATATACCTTGCTTAAAAAAAATCTGGTTTGGTGAAAAAGATGCATCGAAAATCGTGATTAATTGTAATAATCGTAATAATCGTTTAATAATCGAATCGTAGCACCCTTAATCGTAATCGAATCGTGAGGTGCCTAAGGTGGCACACCCCTATTTATTAGTGTTTTATACAGTACAGTCCATTTGGTAGTTTGTATTTGTCCAAAAACGTCTGCCTAAAAAGAAATAAAAATAAAATAAAAATGGTGGCCCACCTGCAGTACCTGCAGTACCCACTGGCGGGCCACGGCCCACAGTTTGGGAATCACTGGCCTAGACTGTATGGTTGACAGCTTACTTACTAACTGAATCGTGAGTGATCATAAAACATTGTTATAGGCTATAAGGATTTTTCAAAATGGCTATGGAGAAAATGAAATGGGGGAATTGTGTTCCGGGGCTGGAGAGAAGTCACGTGACTGTTAGAGCTCTATTACAGGGAGGCTCGTCTGCCAATTCTCCTTTTAAGAAGAAATAAAAATCTATTGAGATGTAGAATAGCCTTTTCACCCCGTTGTTATATCAACCACAAAAGGCAAGCAGCCATTGATAGTTAATAAGAAGCAGCCCGTGGGGGTTTGAGAGTGAGGACAGCTCCCTTGCTAATGGGATATATACAGTATATATACTGTAAGGGTTGAATAACGGTCTCCATCAGACCTTACCCGTGACAAAAACCATACATTACCATCAATTGAGCAGGTCCCAAAGTGCGACGATGGTGAGCAAAAGGACCTTCTCTCTCTAAGAAGCTGCAGGGCTCCCATCATCTCCGCCACGGGTCACAGCTCTCACTTTACATTTCAGTCACCACCTTTCCTTTACGCCCCTGACTCCATTTCTCTGTCTCTCAAACTCCCTCTCGCCTCTCTGGCTTCTCTCTCTTCCTTTGTGACAATCATCAACATTCTTACCCGCCTTCCAGGACTGCTCACTCCCACGCTGCTTTATAGAGAGCCAAAGTGAACGTCACTTCCTGCTTCAGCACTGTACCAGAGATTTTCATCCGCCATTTACTTTGCCATAGACATTTCATAGAAATGCTTATAAAATTAGTTTTATTTGGTCAAAGCAAACGGTTCAGATATATTTAGAATCAGCAGAGACCATAGAATATTTCACTTGGACCAAAACGGAAAAGAACAACATTGAAAAAATATTTTCTTTAAACCCGCAATTTCTTTTAACGTTTTGGTCTGAGTGAAATTATATGTGGTCTCTCCTGTTTCTTCTTCTTCTTCTCCCCCCCCCCCCAGATTTTTTTTTTTATCCCATATCCCAGTGCTAATTTAATTTATTTATCCTGGTTGCTGCTCCACCCTCTGCCGATCTGGGGAGAGCCGAAACTGGCTCCATGCTTCCTCCGAGACATGGGCAGTAGCCAGCTGCTTCTTTTCACCTGACAGGGGAGGCTTCACCGGTAGGACATGGCACGTGGGAGGATCACGCTATTCCAAAGGTTCCCCTCCCTCCGAACAGGCGCCCCAACAACCAGAGGGGGCACCACTTCAGCGACCAGGATATTGCATGTTTTGGTGAGGGGTTCCTATATGAAGGAAACCCCCGGGAGGCACGGGGAGAACATGCAAACTCCACACAGAAGGGCCCTTTTGACGACCCCACCCGGGCGGTGGCGCTCGCCGACATGCGGACGGGCACGCACTCCTTCAGCGCTCACAGCGTCCGAGGTGGGAATCGAACCCAGGACCTTCTAGCTGTGAGGCGACAGCTCTACCACTGAGCCACCGTGCCCCCCCAACTGTTTCTAAATATGTCTGAACCATTTGGTTTGAACAAGTAAAACTTTTTATAAGCATTTTATTGGCACTTATAAGCATTTTATGAAATGTCTATGGGAAAATAAATGGCGGATGAAAATCTGTGGTACAGTGCTGAAGCAGGAAGTGACGTTCACTTTGGCTCTCTATTGAGTCCACATCAATGGCATGTTCCTGTACAGGAAAAAGGTGCAACCTAATTCCATGACTCCATTGTTGCTACATCTCTATAGAGAGGGGCGATTATGCTGATCAGGCCGTATGGTAAAGGGGCGGGTGTTTCACACTAGATTCTACAGTGCCTCTACTATACTGTTATACTGCCTACTACTACTATACTGTTATACTGCCTACTACTACTATACTGTTATACTGCCTCCTTATTCTCTCTACTATACTGTTATACTGCCTACTTATTCTCTCTACTATACTGTTATACTGCATACTACTACTATACTGTTATACTGCCTACTACTACTATACTGTTATACTGCCTACTACTACTATACTGTTATACTGCCTCCTTATTCTCTCTACTATACTGTTATACTGCCTACTTATTCTCTCTACTATACTGTTATACTGCATACTACTACTATACTGTTATACTGCCTACTACTACTATACTGTTATACTGCCTACTACTACTATACTGTTATACTGCCTCCTTATTCTCTCTACTATACTGTTATACTGCCTACTTATTCTCTCTTCCACAGTGGAGAAGAAAGAATATGGAGGCAGTATAATACAATTGGCCTTTGGAGATTAAAGGGATACTACACAGTGCAGTGTTTCACAGGCTCACCACAATATCTGCACGGCTGCCACAAAACCCTCTCCTTCAGTCTCTCTGCCTCTCCTCTGTCTCCCTCAGTCTCTCTCGTGTGTATGTGTGTGTGTGTGTGTGTGTGTGTGTCACTGATGACATCATCAGTGATGTCACAATGCCCATGTATAACATCACTGATGTAGCTCGGCTGCCGCGTGGCCTCGCCTGCCCTATTGGCTCACTAAATGTTATTGCATCAGTGATGTCACAATGCTTCCTGTGTGTGTGTGTGTGTGTGTGTGTGTGTGTTTACCGCCCCCCACGAGGCACCGTGCATGTTTATATGATGGATGCCCAGTCAGGTGATATGTTTTGACTCGTTCTTTATTGCAACTTAACGTGAGTAAAGCTTAACGTCAGTGAAGCTTGTGCTTCTTCTTCTGCACTCTCCGCTTTTTCTGAGGCTTTCCTGCATTCTTGGAACCCTGACTGCCACCTGGTGGCTAAGTCTTTTAACAAAGGGCAGCATTTGTATTAATAAAATATAATGGAAGTACATGCATTTGTTTAATTTAATTATGGATCATAATACAATGCAACTCCAAATGCACTTTATTTTAAAAGTAGCCACACAGTGAGGAAAAAGAAAGTGAGAAAAAATAAATCATGTATTGGGGGAAAAAAGTGATGCATCGATTTAAGATGCATCAATAATGGTTTTATAATCCAATCGTAGCCCTCTGAATCGTAATCGAATCGAATCGTGAGGCCAGTGAAGATTCACAGCCCTAGTTAACAATAGGGGTGTAAAGATTTATCGTATAATCGATGCATGGCGATGCGGACGTGTGAATCGAATTGAATCGTTGACAGATGAATCGTTGAATCTTTTATGTTTAAATTTCTGTTGACATTCAGATATTTATCTGACTGCTTGTATTAAAGCAGCTACGAGCAAGATTTTCGATTGTTATTAAACAGTATAATTACAATATTGATGAATCACATCTTACCTATAATAGTAGCTGAGACCAAAGCCGTGTGAATCGGAGATTGCTCTCTTAAGTTTGTGTCTGTCTAAACTCGCGTCAACAGGGGGCTCTCTCTCTCTCTCTCCTTACCGCCGGACCGGATAAACCCGGAAGTGAAACCCAGAAGGGAAACGCAGCTGCCTGCCTCACCCCGTTCGCGCTGCCTAGCAACATACCATAAACAAGAAGAACGCCATGCATACTCTCGCGAACATCTCTCGTTATATTCTAACAGGTTTTTTGGAAGTTATTTTGTGGTTATGGCCGAAGTGGCTGCTGCAAACCGTTTCATTTCACCTCCTGATCTTCCCTGGCCACAGACAGACTACACTGGCCGATTCACTGGGGGTTCAAGCGAGACTACTCTGCGTTGGTCTCGTCTACTATTAGAGGTAAGATGTGATGCATTGATATTAAATTTAGACTGTTTAATAACAATCGAAAATCTTGCTCATAGCTGCTTTAATTGATGAAAAAGTAGCCATGTGCAGTAATAGTAAAGAAAGTTGAGGATTTGATACTTGGAGCTGCAATACTGTTGGAGCTGTATCCAGATGCATCGTGGAATCAAAGACAGATAAATTGTAATCGAATCGAATCGTGAGGCCAGTGAAGATTCACAGGCCTAGTTAACAAGCTTCGAAATAGCGTTCATGAGGTCACAGTGACCTTAACCTTTGACCACCAAAATCGAATTAGTCCATCCGTGAGTGCAAGTCGACGTTTGAGCCAAATTGGAAGAAATTCCATCAAGGCGTTGAGACTTGAGTGCGGACGCGCAGATCCACCAAATCTGATTTGAACGTCACTCGCAACTCGTCATCAAATGCTTCTGCGCAGGAAAACCACGTCACCAACGTACGTATTTACTGACGCCCACGTCGTTACCATAGCAACCCATGCAGATAGGCTGTTTAGGTCTGGCCACACAGATCCGACTTGAGAATCAGATTTGTGGCAGTGCAGACACACTCCCAAATCAGATTTGGGAAACCACTCAAGATAATGATGATTAATGACTTTATCAGCCAATCAGATTTGCCTGTAATGTGAACATGCCCTTAGAGACCAGCAGCATTGTAGTCACTCCAGAGCCTCTGGTTGTGGAAACTAAAGTGCAAAACAATTTGCTCCAAGCTGGCATCTGTTCCTAACAGGATTTGTAAACAGTAGCTTGATACTTTTTAATATCAGATTTATAAGACTGCTCAACACTCGGATAGAAAAGCGAACACGAGTGAGTTTATATTGGCCCTGATCAGCAGCTGGACTCTACTGGACACACACTGCTCCCCCTGCAGGCAAGGACAAGTAATTCATCCTGGACAGCCTCGGCCACAGTCAACTGTCAACCTGTGGGAAGCTGCAGCCAGATCCTGTGAGCTGCTCCACAGTGGACACATTTCATGTCAAAGCTTCCACAGGTGTAGCCTACTGTCTGACCCAACATCAATACAGGTGTAGCCTACTGTCTGGCCCAACATCAATACAGGTGTAGCCTACTGTCTGACCCAACATCAATACAGGTGTACCCTACTGTCTGACCCAACATCAATACAGGCTATTTTGTAGCATCATACTATTCACCTTATGTTCAGACCTTACAGTGGGCCAAATTCTTCCAGGTCCTGTTAACACTTCCCGCGGTCACGGCGCCAAATAAGAGAGTTATTTTTGGAGCGGACAGTGCAGGGGGTAAAATAAAGAACGTAGCCTAGCCTACTACTTTGAGCTCGGTACACAGCAAGCAAGCGAGTATCCACTGTTAGCCAGGTCAGATAACGTTATTGTCGACAATGACGAGCACTTTCTTGTAAAACATACCTGGACTCCAACAAAAAAAGCTTCAGATAGTTTTCTCTCCTCCGAGCGCTCGAGCCACAGACCCGCAGACGTTAACATGGACAATATGAATAAACTTTGAATAAACAAGCGAACAACGCTCTGTGCAGCGAACGGGCACTGCACTAGTTCTAAATAAAAGAGGCACTTCAAGGTTCTTGGGAGAAGAGCGACGTAAATGAATTTCCATTCATGCAATCCATCACCACCAACAACATCATCATCTATGGTAAGAACAACCCTGCTTTCTGGAGTGGAACTGCGTTTCCCTCAGCCTTTAGACATGGGGTGACATTGACAAATGTGGCTGCAGATTAGAAAATGAGAAACACAAGAGGAAAAAACATTAAATAAAAGCCATTATCTTTACTTCTTTTTGGGGAGGAGTGGAGATGAGGAGAAAAGGGCGGGGTTGTCAAGAGGGAGATGTGGAGAGACGGGATGCTAGAATCCAATACAAGGGCAGAGCTGCGCGGCAATCTGACAACTTCAGGAAACAATTTCATCTCGCCAGACGTCTCATCGGGCAGTCATGCAGGGAAACCTATAGGGAGGTGCCGGGCGTGTTCGTTCTGCTGCACGATGGGTCACATCAAAATCTATTATGCTTCAACGTCACAGTCGTCATTTGGAAGATGGAGCAAAATGCACCAAGGGCAAGTGAGGTATTGGCCTTGGGTCAATTTGACAAATTCATAACAAATGATTGGGCTGGTGCCAAGGTGGGATGGCAGGATCTGAGACAAATAACAAGTCCAACGAGCAGAACATTAACTTGCAGGATCTGAGACAAATAACAAGTCCAACGAGCAGAACATTAACTTGGATCTGAGACAAATAACAAGTCCAACGAGCAGAACATTAACTTGGAAATAGATTTCATCACAAGCAGGGTTTTGTGTGACAACACATCCATAAACAGTAAGGAGAAGTCTATGCAGTTGCAGCCTGCCTGGAGAAAAAAAATCTAAGTGTTATTTTGGTCAAAATCGATATATTTCTTTTAATCATCTCTGTTCAAAGTTACAATTAGGCGTGAAGAGGGCTGTGACGGTATTGATTTTTCGTACAGATATGGTAATGAAATAATAAACAATAAATAAAAATCTAGGTATTTAAATGTTCCAACATTCACCCCATCTTTTCCAGTCCAATAGTTGCTGTATAGTCACTTTGCCAAATATAATATTACATAAGACAATTTTTCTAAATAAGAGTCGGACTTGAGTTGTAGTTTGGCTGTAATATTCTCCATACAGTTCATGGCCTTGAGTCTTTGGGTCCATTGGTCCAAGGTAGGTGGGTAAGGTTTAAGCCAGTTTATTGTAATGGGCTATTAACACCAGTGCTCTGCCTCTGAGCAAATAATACACCTTACCAGTATTATTTCCTGTGGTTCAAAATAATTTTCAAAATGTAAAAGCTCTTTTATTTCCCTCATGACCTTTTCCCCAAATAATAATAATTTAGGGCAATCGCAAAAAATACGAGCGAAGTCTCCTATTAGACCACATCCTCTCCAGCAGAGGGGGCTAGCTTTTATTTGTCATAATAGATATTACCAGAGGGGTTTTGAAATAATGCATTCTCAATTTCCAGCTGTGGACATGGTTTGATCTAAACTGGGAAGTGGGCGTGGTTTGATCAAAACTGGGTTGGAAAACGATAAGACGTGGCAGCGCGCAGCATGCATCCTAGAAAGCTTTGCACATAGGATGTTCCATTTGGTCCAGGGTTTGCTTGTTTTACAAGACAGACTAGCAGAATCACAACAGCTTCTGATGTGCTCCTAAGCAGTGTGTAGTGTGTGTGAGTGTGTGTGTGTGTGTGTGCGCGCGTGCGCGTGCGTTATAGTGTGTTTTTCACACTAACAGTGTGTATATCAGCACATTGAGTGTGTAGTGTGTGTGTGTGTGTGTGTGTGTGTGCGTGCGTATAGTGTGTTTTTCACACTAACAGTGTGTATATCAGCACATTGAGTGTGTAGTGTGTGTGTGTGTGTGTGTGTGTGTGCGTGCGTATAGTGTGTTTTTCACACTAACAGTGTGTATATCAGCACATTGAGTGGAGTATAGGAGCCGACTAATTCCCCACACCTGCCCCTGGGAATCTTTTTGAATTAGCAGCTCCACAGCTGTTGCTCCACTCACAGCGGTTTATCTCCGTAGATGATTGCTGATAAATTCTCCTGAGACTGATGCTGAGAACCTCTGAGAGCTGAATGCGAGCTCCTACGTGCTGTGTGGGATGAGATGGTGGTGATGTGACATTTGTGTTGATGTCTGGTGGCAGGATCCTGTCTTTAGAAGCATTTCTGGCATATTATGCCTTGACCTTTAGATGTGACAATTACTGTACCTAAGTTTAAATCTAGGTATACACCGAATAACCTCATTCCATCAGATAAGTGGCAAAACACAGCAAGGAACTGGAATCTGTGTGGGTGTGTTGCCATTTCAGTATGGTAATAGAATATCTGAACCAATTCAAAAATGCTTTTTAGGGTTCGCCTTATCCTACTTAGGTGCCACATGGGTAGTGTAGTCTTTCCACGTAGGGCAACACAAAGAATTTATCATTTTCAAATTCTAGCAAATTATTAGGGGTGGGAATCACCAGATGCCCACGATACGATACTAAAACGATACTTGAGTCACGATACGATAGTATTGGGATATCGCCGATATTGCAATACCGTAAATTCCGGACTATAAGCCGCACCGGTGTATAAGCCGCACCTTCAAAGTTGACTATTTTTTTCTTATATAAGCCGCACCGGACTATAAGCCGCGGGTGTTTTAATGGTATTTTTTGTTTTTTTTACAGTGCACACAGTGTCCGCGGTGTGGTGAAAAGAGGGCAAGAGAGGAAATTAAAACAGAAGTGGATTTATAGTTAGAAAGAGTGCTAAAGAAGAGAGAATTCCGTTTTTTATTTTTTTATTTTAGTTACTCACAGTACTATTGACCAGTCCAACTCAAAAGATATTCGGCAGTTTCACTTTGAGCTCTTGTTCCGCCGCTGTCCATCAATGGTTATGACGAGTCTCGCTGGGTACAGTACGCCAAAGCGATATCCATTGACTTTAACCTTTTCGATGATGCTGTTGTATGTTGCGCGTTTCTGTTGCACCAACGCGGAGAGGTCCTGCCGGACGAAAAAGCGCGTACCCTCCCAGGTGAGGGGCTTCTTCCCCGCAGCCTGGAGGATGAGTTGACGGTCGGGCCAGCGGAGTAGGCAGATGAAGATGGCCCTCGGTGGCAGGCCGGGGTCTGGACGTGGCCGAGGCGCCCGGTGTGCCCTGTCCACCTCTGGTGGTTTCTCGCCTTCCTTCAGGTCCAGGATGTAACACAGGATTTTGCCACGAAAGCGTCCATGTCACCAATCTCAGCTCCCTCTTTTACATTGATCAGGCAAATGTTATTTCTTTTACTCCTGCTGATTAAGTCATCAACCTGCGTGTGCAGCGTTTCGATGTTTTTGCATTTTATCCACTTTCGGACTCACTGTGTTGTTTTTGTCCTCCAGTGCGCTGATGCGCTTTTCCGCATTAGAAACTCTGTTCACGGTTGCATTATTTTCTTTAGTGAGTGAGTGGATGGACTTCTGCACGTTTTCAAACTTGTTTTCAAGCTGCTCAAACCTCTGAGCGATGTCGGACTTAATCGATAGTGTTTCACGGAGTAAAAGTTTAGCCCAAGCCGTGTATCTCCAGCCTCCAGCAGGTGAGTCATTTCCTCATTCATGGCGGTGATTGCTTCTTTCTTTCTTTCGTCTTTTTCTTTCTGCTTACCTGTGTTGTGTTATGTTATGTTATGTTATGTTGTTAAAAGAGGGCAAGAGAGGAAATTAAAACAGAAGTGGATTTATAGTTAGAAAGAGTGCTAAAAAAGAGAGATTTTTTTTTTTTTTTGGAAAAAATCCATAGATAAGCCGCACCGTTATATAAGCCGCAGGGGCCAAAAAAGGCCAAAAAACGGGAAAAAAGCCGCGGCTTATAGTCCGGAATTTACGGTATATTGAATATTGCGATATAGTGAATATTGCGATATATTGAATATTGCAATATTTCGATATATTGTCTAACTCCTTTTCCTACCTTTTCCTTGACCTCACCGGAAGTAAAACATGCAGTGTTTTTTTGTTTTTGCCCCACATGTAGGTTACATTATTAAGCTTCTCTGGACTCAATATGCTACTGCAGGCGCAGACTGCAACATCGGGCGCTTCGGGCAGATGCCCGGTGGCCTGGCCTGGCATGGCCTGCAAATTATTTATTTTTTTAATATCGATACTTGGCGTCCAAATATCGATACAATATTGTCAGACAAAATATTGCGATACTATGGTGTATCGATTTTTTCCCCCACCCCTACAAATTATACTAGAGTATATAAAATGTCCTGTTACTGCATATCTGTCAACATTCACGGTTTTGAACCCTTTCTCCCCTGTGGCTCTCGTTTGATAACATCTCCTGTTAATCTCCCGAATTCATAGTGATACAAATCAAATGGGTGTTTGCGTCTCTCAGTAGGTAGCACATGTTGATTTTTACTGTCTTTCAGAGGCTGTAGTGGGCTTATAGATCACCATACACCAATCCCACGCTGAAGCTACGCAGCGCTGTGGCAGTTTCATTTTGGGCATCCTTGTTAACAGGCGAGACTGTTCACACCAGCCATATGCCACGCCACGCTGAAGCTACGCTCTGTTCTATTTTTCAAGCGTGCAGCGAGCTGCGCTCGAGCTGCCAGGCATGACATCAATGCAAGTTGTGAGCGGGGAGAGGGCGAGCCCAGTGCGGCGCTGAGGAAAAGAGAGTGCTTCTGGTGTGACCGGTTTAGTGTGGCACTCAGCTTCTATTAACCCATTGATACCCAACACAGTCTCACAGAAAATTGTATAATAGCAACGTTTTGGAGCAACGTTGCTATGTAACAATTTTGTCTCGAAAGTTGTAAAATGGTAACGTTCTGAGATCTTAGGGTTAGGGTTACGGTAGGGGGAGGGGTTAGAAACAGAAAATCTCCATAAACCACGCCCACCACTGTAGACACATACGTATTTTGCAATTTCTGAGCCTAAATTGTAAAATAGCAACGTTGCTCCACAAACGTTGCTATTTTACAATTTCTTTGGAGATCGGGTTGTGATACCTGATGCAGCATTTGTGTGTGTATCCCTTTAAGGGGGCTAAATGATCCAAAGTTGGGCAAAACGTTGGCTAGGGTGCATTTGCCATACCCCCAGAAAATCTCCCACTTTTTTCACAGCCTAATGTTGGCACGTCAGGTACTGTATGTTACTGTAAACCCCACCCATATACTGCTACAAGCAGGTTAAAAATGATTTTCGAACACTATTGGAACCATAAGACCGAATCAATGTACATCAATAGAGCACTTTTTCATTCCCCACACTGTGGTACACTTAGGAACAGTGTAGAAGACATGGATTAATGGCTAAGAGTTCCCTAATGTCAAATCAATTTTAATTTAGAACTAGCTTTAATCCATGGAAAAGGTTCAATGGGCCACTTCAGTAAAGACTGAACCCAAAGAGAGGACTGGAGCACACGATATCACTAGAAAATATTTAATAATAGGTACAAAGCACTGACGTTTCGACGCACACAGCGTCTTCTTCAGAGTCAAACCTGACTAGCACATGATTCTTCCCACATGTTGCAGTCGCCAGCCATTTCTTTTCACCTGACAGTGAGGAGTTTCATTGGCAGGATGCAGCGCGTGGGAGGATCAGTTCCCCGCTCCCGAACAGGCGCCCCGACCGACCAGAGGAGGAACTAGTGCAGCGACCAGGACACATACCCTTAATGTGGCTTCCCACCCGCAGAGAATTGTACCTGTATGGACGCCCGACCAAGCTGGAGCTAACATTGGGGCTCCAACCTGCGACCCTCATGTTGGTAGGCAGGGAATCTACCGATACACTACCCAGACACCCAGGACACTGCCACATTGAGCAGAAAGCAGTTTTAAATCATGAATTATGCTTACACACATTATGAACGTATGCAGGCCTTCACAGGTGTATTTCCTTACTCATGTTAAGATCAGAACTAATTAGCTTCTGGCTAGTGAAACCCATTAGGGCTGTTCGATTTTGCCTAAAAATTAAATTGACGATTTTTTCTCTCAAAACTCGATTTTCGATTTCGATTTTTTAATACTATTATACTTCTCTAAACATTTGTTGCCTTGCAGAGCTCTTTTTTTTATAAGTGACAAATTACGCTTTTACTCTGAAGGCAGAACAACCCAACTTCCTGTTTTAGCTTAACTTGCTATGCATAACTTCCTGGCTGTTGCTTGCTAACTGCAGTCACTTGACACTGGTGGATTTGCGCTTTTGGAGGTGAGTCCTAACGTTACTCGGTCGCCTCACGTGTTGTTATGTGAACTAAAGGCAACATTTCAGCGTCCAGTGATAACGTCTTTGTTCGTGTGCGAAGGTGTGTGTGTGTTGTGGTAATCGTTATCTTGCACAGCCCGCCCCGCAGTGCAACACGCTGCTCAGTGTTCACACATTGTGCTTTTTGGAGGGGTTGAAATAAGTTCATTGCTGCCGTCTTTAGTAGCCAGCAGTAGTCACAGCCTCCAGAGAGACTTTACAGCGGGGAGAAAAGACGAGTAGTGTCATGTACGCATGCTGCTACAGCACGCATACATGACAGAGAGCCGCCCCCCACTCGATTTTACGATTTTCATTTTTTTAACATCGTTTTAACTAATTAATTCGATTACGATTCAAAATCGATTTATCGAACAGCCCTATTAGGGGGGGATGAAAACACTGAACCACTGGGATTTGATTGTAAGCCCATGAGAAATGTTTTTAAAAGGTGAGTGATAGGTACAGATGGCACTGTCACCTTCCTTCACATTCTTCTATCTGAGTCTGTAAACTCATCTGACCTGCTGGAGAGGTTGAGTCTGTAAACTCATCTGACCTGCTGGAGAGGTTGAGCTTCTATCTGTTTTTTGTAAACTCATCTGACCTGCTGGAGAGGTTGAGCTTCTATCTGTTTTTTGTAAACTCATCTGACCTGCTGGAGAGGTTGAGCAGCTCGTGCTTGTCGGCCACGGTGGACTTCTCCTCCAGTTCCCACATCAGGACGTTGATGAGGTGGGAGTTCTTGATCACGATGGGCACCTCCTCGAACATGTGCTCAAAGCCAATGTTGGCCTTCTTCAAGCTAGAGAGTCAAGAGAACAAGACAGGAGAGAGAGAGAAAGAAATAATCAGTTTTCCCATATTCCTGTATCAAATTAAAGTTTGTCAAATTTAGTTTCTGTTGTTTAGTGGAATGTCGCTAAAGAAAAACAAACATTTATATTCCAAACACACAATGTATTACATCCACAATATAACATTTGGTTTACATTCAAGAGAATTGGAATCAGGTGAGAATTAAGCCTGCAAGGCATGCTATCATATGGTGATCTTTAATTGAAGTTAAAAAGTTTGCCTTCACAGGCAGGTCATGGACGTCATGAGCTATTACAGAAGACTAAAATAATTTCCAATCATAACTTCCACCACCCACCATACCCATTTACATTCACTGCCTTCACAAACCTTTTCACCACAGTCATGGCCTAACTTTCCTCATAACCTGAAAATGTCAAATTGCAGGGTTTAACCTGTCGTTGAAGTGCATTGTTGAGAACAGCTAAAAAGGACCAACCTATGCCTCCAAGTGCTGTCAGAAATATAATTACCAGTTTGGCGCACATGAAAGAAATACGGCTGAAAAAAGGCATGATTTTCAATGTTGCCAGAGTTGCCGAGATCTGAGGTGAAGCATAGAAGCAGGGACTAGGATGGTATTTGATGGTATTTGATGGTGTTCATGTCTTCTTTCCCCATGTTAAAAGCTACTACCAGTAGAAATGGAACTCGATTACTTTAAACTTGATGATCTTTTGTGTGGCTTTGCTACCAAAAACCGCTACTGGAGGACGTCTACAAAATATGCCTCTAATGGCTGCTCAACTCTGACTAATCCAAAGTCTGTTAATAATTTGACATGTGCTAAACTTTTTCATGTTTTATTTCTTGTTGGCATATACTTAATGCTACCTATTCCTATTGAAGGCTTAGCTGATAAACACTGATGTACGGTCTGTCTGCTAATTACAGCCCCAATGAAAACAGAGGGACAATTGTGTCATCCGTTGGTCAGACAGTCAGACAGCACAGATGGCAGAGTAACGTTGTGGATGGAAAGGTATAGGTAGGGAGAATAGGTCAGATAAGAAACTGACAGGTTTAATAACAGAATGTAAATTACTCTGATATTCTGCTTAAAAAAATGTATGACTGATTAAATGGTATGTTGCTGATTTGATGTAATTTTACAAAGTTTCAAATTAATTCTTGAATTATTTTGTTAAGTAAATAATGCTTGTTAATGAAAAGCGGTTACAGACTATTTTGCATGGATATATGAATACAGGTGTGCCTTGAGATTTTGGCTTGCCATTTGGTGTGTCTTGGCCACAAAAAGAAAAAACCACTGGCCGACCCCTAGTCTGACGTAGTCAGACCCCCCCGTCAACGTCATCAAGCTTCCAGCGACGGAGGTAGATAGCCGGTAGGAGGTAGATATCATCTAAGGCTGGCACTGCGAGACTAGCCTACCCCCTAGCTGACATTGTTAAATTCAGTAGCTCCAATTATTTATTTATGAGCTCTGTTAATAAGTGCATAGCACCAGCCAATCTTTAACTATGTCTCCTGAACAGCTAGAAGCTCTCTCTCTCTCTCTCTCTCTCTCTCTCTCTCTCTCTCTCTCTCTCTCTCTCTCTCTCTATCTTTAACCATGTCTCCTGAACAGCTAGAAGCTCTCTCTCTCTCTCTCTCTCTATCTGAGAGTATTAAGACACTTAACTCCAGGTTCTCTTTTAAGCTTGCATTGAAAAAATGGTTGGTTGGCTCCCAAATGTGGTCATAAACCTTTTTTTATTTTCCCTTTCTTAAAACCTTTTATTTTCCTTTTCTTATGTCCCCTAAATAGGCGGGGTTTTTAAATCCCTAGGTTCCTGTTTTTAGTATATGAGCTGGTCTCTATCTTATTATTTATTGATTGATGCATTTTTATTAGGTATCTAATTAACCATTCACTTAAGGTTTTAGAATTTTGATTTGAGTGGTAAATGTTATCATCTGTTTGTGTATGTTTTTGTCCTGCGCACACACGCGCTCATACTAGGGATGTTCATCAATTATCGAAAATCGATAATCGATCGTTAAGGATTGGAATCGATCCTGTGGCATTTGGATCGATTTTTTAATTATTAAAAAAAAAAAAAAAAAAAAAAATTTTTTTTTTTTTTTTTTTTTTTGGACTAGGTTTGGGTGGAATTCGTTCCTCCTCGCCCCACTCCATTGCACAGCCGACTAACGTGAGGTGGAGCTTCATATAGTCTCTAGTTTTCTGGCTGGGCACGGGCCTTTGTGCCAACAAAACTGTTTTAAACATGAGAAATTCACACCGGCATGCGCCGGGGACAGCAGTGTTGGAGAGGAGACACATTGAAATAAAGAGTTCATTGAGGAGAACACGTTGTCTTTCGTATTTTCTGCCATAGGCATTCATTTTGTTAAAAAAAAAAAAAAAAAAAAAAAATTGAAAAAATTGAAAAAATTGAAAATTTTCTAAGTATTAATAAAATCGATAATCGATAATTGATCGTTAATTCTCACCGATTATCGATTTTGGAAAATTTTCAAAATGAACATCCCTAGCTCATACCTGCATACAGATTCACTCGTCTTGTCCCACACACAAGGACCACAATGGAAACAAGCCCTCGGGCTTTATTGTGTTTTATTCCTTTTGAGCAATATGTTGATGTTGTGTTTGTCTTGTACTTACCTGCTATTATTGTTTCAATAAAGTTATCAATCAATCAATCAATCTTTAACCATGTCTCCTGAACAGCTAGAAGCTCTCTCTCTCTCTCTCTCTCTCTCTCTCTCTCTCTCTCTATCTTTAACCATGTCTCCTGAACAGCTAGAAGCTCTCTCTCTCTCTCTCGGACATGGGCCTGTTAACACAAAATGGAACTCCAAAGTTTGTTTAATGTCACAGAAATCCAATAGCATTGATTGACTGTCTTGGTTGTGCACAGTGCGATCAGCTACAAACTCATGTCTGTAGGTCTGATGTTGGCTTGTTATGGGATCGATAGACTCATTGCAGTAATCCAGCAAGTGCACTGTGCCTGAACCAACTATGAGAGAACGGTGGGTCAACTGATCGCTTGCTCCTTATTAGGTCATTTTGAATTTGAAGGATGTCGTTTGGTATTCCAGATAGAGCATCTCCTAAAGTAAACTTTTAAGAGACTTTTTAAAAGATTATTTTTTGGACAGTACACAGCAGATAAAGACAAGAAAGACTTGGAGGGAGAATGATGAGCGACAAACATCAGACGGATTTGAACGTTGCCATAACAGAGGTGACTTTTTTAGGCAAAGGAAATGGCCAATATTACCTTCAGTGTGGGTGAGGGATTAGCTAATAGGACCGACTCAGTCTGGATAACTGTGATATAAGAAACATTTATAATGGAAAAAAATACAGTTTGTTATATATACACATATTGGCAAAATGATTCATCCACGTTGCTTTAAAATGTTGCCCGCATATTCTGACCTTTCAAGTGCCTGCAGAGCTATATAAGAAGTGATCTATGAGGCAACAGGAGGACAGCCCGTTCTAGGCAGGACAAATCGCTCCACCCTATTGGACTTTGGCACACTTAATGCCATGCTCTTTCCAAGCTGGGCCCCGCTGG